>NC_083592.1:37715713-38015713 GCF_027579695.1 Neoarius graeffei
GTCTAACAGAACAAGGATTGATTACCTTCTTGATGAGGAAGGGTCCAAGGAACCTGGGTGCCAGCTTGCGAGAGATGGCCCTAAGTGGCAGGTGGCATGTGGAGAGCATAACTCGTTGTCCCACTCGGTAGGTGGGTGCCTTGGAGCGACGTTTGTCGGCCTGCTTCTTGGATGCGAGTGTGGAGCAAATGAGTCTTCTCTGGGTCAATGCCCACGTTCTTCTGCAGTGGTGGACTGATGGTGCAGCGACCTCTTCCTCCTGGCTGGGGAACAGTGGTGGTTGGTACCCTAGTGAGCACTGGAACGGAGAGACCTGTGGCAGAGGAAGGGAGAGTGTTATGTGCATATTCGATCCAAGGTAGGTACTTGCTCCAAGAACTGGCATCCCTGGACACCATGCACCGGAGTGCAACCTCCAAAGCCTGGTTAGCCCATTCTGCCTGGCCGTTGGTCTGTGGGTGGAAGCCTGAGAAGAGACTACAGGTGGCCCCGATGAGTTTGCAGAAGGCTCTCCAGAACTGTGCAGTGAACTGAGGACCCCAGTCAGAAACTGTCAGTAGGCAGACCATGTAGGTGGAAAACATGGTGGATGAGTAGTTCTGTGGTTTCTTTGGCTGAGGGGAGTTTGGGCAGAGGAATGAAATGAACAGTCTAAGAAAAATGGTCAATGACAGTGAGGATGCATGTATTGCCACCTGAATTGGGGAGTCTGGTGATGAAGTCCAGGGTGATGTGAGACCAAAAGGTCAATGTGGAGTAGGAAGGTGTCTTAGTAAGCAGAGGTGGAAAAACCCGGGTGCAGAAAGTAAAAACCCTGCCACATTTTTGCTCCAGCTAATTCAATGAACCAGCTGATCCTAATTATCACATCCCCTAAGCCAGGTTGATGAGCTAATTGGTGAAATCACCTGTGTTGAGAGCACAGGCAGAAGGAAAACCTAAGCAGGACTTTTACTTTGTCAATCCAGTTTTTCCACCTCTGTTAGTAAGCCAGCAGGGGGTCGATTGGCTGTCTTGTTCTGGGAGCATGTGTCGCAGACTGCCACAAACTCCTGGATGTCCTCCTTGATGGATGGCCACCAAAAGCGCTGCTGGAGGAGAGCCAGGGTTCGGGCGGCTCCTGGATGACAGGCCAGCTTGGAACCGTGACCCCACTGCAGCACCCGAGTTCGCACATGACAGGGAACAAACAGATGGTTATAAGGAATATTCTTGGAGTTACCTTCACCAGGGTCCTGCTCCAGGGCCTTCTGCACGAGCGTCTCAACTTCTAGAATAGTGGCTCCCACCAGACAGCGTGGAAGGATAGTCTCAGGTGGCTTGGACTCCTCTTGGTGGGAAGAGAACATCCTGGACAAGGTGTCGGGTTTGCCGTTCTTGGACCCTGGGTGGTAGGAGAGCGAAGTTGAATCGGGAGAAGAGACCAACGGGCTTGACGGGAGTTGAGACGTTTGGCAGACTTGAGGTTCTCCAGGTTTTTATGGTCAGTCCAGACTAGAAACAGGAGGTCAGACCCCTCGAGCCAGTGCCTCCACTCCTCCAAGGCTAGTTTCATGGCCAGTAGTTCTCGGTCGTCGATGTCATAGTTTCGTTTGGCTGGGGATAGCCGGCAGGAGAAGGAGCATGGGTGGACCTTGCTGTCGTTGGCCCTCTGGGATAGGATGGCTCCAACCCCTGACTCGGAGGTGTCGACCTCGCCGATAAACTACTTGGTAGAATCGGGTATGGTGAGAATGGGAGTTGTGGTAAACCTGTGCTTGAGACTGGAAAAGGCTTTCTCTGCTTCTTCCCCCCCACTTGAACTTGGTCTTGGTCGAGGTCAGGGCTGAGAGAGGTCCAGCTACTGTGCTGAAGTTGCAGATGAAACACCTATAAAAGTTGGCGAACCCCAGGAAGCACTGGAGCTCTCATCTCAAAGATGGGGTGGGCCAGTCAGCAACTGCCTCCAGCTTGAGGGGGTCCATCTGGACCTTGGCTGGTGAAATGATGAATCCCAGGAATGAGACAGAGCTTTGGTGAAACTCGCTCTTCTCTGCCTTACCAAACAGCTTATTCTCCAGCAGGTGTTGAAGAACCTGCCGGACGTGACCCCGATGTTCCTCCAGGGAGTGAGAGAAAATCAAGATATCATCCAGGTAAACAAAGACAAACGGTGTTAAGAAAATCCCTCAAGACATCATTAACCAGCTCCTGGAATACCGCAGGTGCGTTAGTCAGGCCGAAAGGGACTATGAGGTACTCATATGGCCCTTTTCCACTACCCTTTTTCAGCTCACTTCAGCTCGCTTCAGCTCACTTCAGCCCGACACGGCTCGCGTTTCGACTACCAAAAACCAGCACAACTCAGCTCGTTTCAGCCCTGCTTAGCCCCTAAAACTCGCACCGTTTTGGAGTGGGGCTGAAGCGAGCCAAACCGTGCCGACTGAGGTTGGGGGCGTGAGCAGACACTCCCCTGTGCACTGATTGGTGAGGAGGAGTGTCCTCACATGCCCACACATGCCCCGCGAGCGCGCTGGGATCTGTAAACACTGTAAACCCGGAAGAAGAATAATTACGAATTGCGAGAATTTCTGAAGCCTTATGCGCCTCGCCTCATCTATACGCTCTTGCCAGTATCTGTCCACGTTGTCGGTGACAACAAGCCACAGCACCAAGACCAGCAACACTAACGACTCCATGTCCTCCATGTTTATTGTTTACTATTCGGGTCGTGAGACTACCGCTTAAAAGCTCACTGAATCAGTGACATACAGAGCATCGTGGACGAGTTCGCGGAGCGCAAGGCTCGTCGTATGCCCTTCAAATAATGCGCGCAGTAGGCTATTGATGTTTTATTATGAGCCATGTACAGTATGTCGCCTAATGTTTTTTTGTTTCTGAGTTACATGTTCGTTTGAAGGACTTAATGTACAAAATAACATAGTTGCACCCCGTAGTGTTGAAATTGGTAAACACAGTGCATTCAGTGAGGTTTGCACCGCCCTCCTTTTATTTCTGACTCTTCCTGTCACCACTCTGAGCGCTCATTCGTATGCCCTTCAAATAATGTGCGCAGTATAAGCTATTGATGTTTTATTATGAGCCATGTACAGTATCCTAATGTTTTTTGTTTCTGAGTTACATGTTCGTTTGAAGGACTTGATGTACTAAATAACATATAGTTGCACCCGGTAGTGTTGAAATTGGTAAACACCGCAGTTGCGGACATTTTGTAGCCTAAAATGATGTTATGATAAGCTTTAATAAAGGGCCCGGTCATTTGCCCCGCCCCCGGCCCGGCTCTGACTTGTTCCGTCACTGTCACTGATGTCACTGTTTGCGCTGCTGAACGACATCACGTGACGTCCACCCACTTTCGCTAACTCCACCCAATGTGTCCACCCACTTCCAGCCAGCACGGTTCAGCGCGGTTGTAGTCGAAATGCAACTCCAACAGCCCCGCTCAGCCCGACTCAGCTCGACTCGGCACGGCACGGCTCAGCCGCGTTTGTAGTGGAAAAGCGGCAATAGTGGCCTGTGGTGGTGTTGAAGGCCACCTTCTACTTGTCCCTTTCCCTGATCCTGACTAGGTGATGGGCGTTGCACAAGTCCAGTTTAGTGAACAGCTCCCTGGAGTAGTTCAAAGACTGTAGTCATGAGCGGTATTGGGTAGCAGTTCTTGACTGTGATGGCGTTGAGACCTCGATAGTCAATGCAGGGGTGGAGTGACTTGTCTTTCTTCTCCACAAAGAAGAATTCCGCCCCTGCTGGGGAGGAGGAAGGGCAGTTGATCCCAGCTGCCAGAGATTCAGTGATGTATTTCTCCATGGCTTGTCTCTAGGCAGGGGAAAGGGAGTAGAGACATCCCTTGGGTGGCGCCATCCCTGGCAGGAGGTGGATACCGCAGTCATAGGGCTTATGAGGGGGAAGGGACACTGCTCGGGTCTTACTAAAGACAGGCTTGAGGTCCAGATATTCCAGAGGCACATGAGAAAGGTCAGGAAACCTGCTGGCTGAGGGCTGAGGTGGTTTGGCAGGAGGCAGAGCAGAGTTCAGGCAGGAGGCCAGGCAGGAAGGACTCCAGCCTAAGATGGTGTGGTCAGTCCAGTTTAAGTGGGGGTTGTGCTGCATCAACCAGGGTAATCCAAGAATAACGGGAACATGAGGGCTGTTCATGATGTGAAGTTGTATAGTTTTGGAGTGATTGCCTGAAATCCTTAGGGTGAGCGGAATGGTGAGGTGAGTGATGGTGGTCAAGCCAGTGCCATTGAGTGTCAGGACGGTGAGAGGGACCTCGAGGGCGAGTAACGGGATTCCGAGATCCTTGGTGGTGGCAGAGCAGATCAGGTTCCTGTCCACCCCCGAGTTGACGAGCACTTGAAGATGGTGATGCCGGTTGTTGAGTGATAACAGGGAGCAACAGTCGGTCGGCAGGGGACTGGTTCTGAGCATTGCCCACCAGGGCCCCTCGATTCACTGGTGGGCTCGTCCTTTTAGCGGGCAGGCTCGGCAGATGTGTCCCTGCTGACTGCAGTAGAAACAAGCCCCCGTGCTCCATCGGTGCAGTCGTTCCTCTGCTGACACCCGTACCCGATCTATCTGCATGGGTTCGACGGACGAGGCGGGTGGTGGAGAGAGGTTGAAGTTGCAGCGGCTCCTCTCTCTCCTCCATTGTTGAACCCACGTGTCAATATGATTGGCCAGGTCAATCAGGCTGGAGAGGTCCAACATCAGTTCCTGTGAGATGAGTTCATCCTTGATGGCGTCGGATAAGCCATGTAGGAAAGCATCGACCAGGGCACTCTCGTTCCAACCACATGACGCTGCCAATGTCCGGAACTTGATGGCATAATCCGAGGTAGATCGGGACCCCTGCCGCAGCTCCATGAACTCTTGCCGCCTCCCAGCTGGACAGAGAGCAATCAAATGTTCGCCTCATTTCCTCAAAGAATTCCTTGAAGCTGGAACAGGGCACATTGGCATCCCAGCCCACTGTCCCCCATTCCCTGGCCTTGCCGGTGAGGAGCGTGATGGTATAGGTTACCCGGGAGCATTCTGTGGGGAAAGCCAGAGGTTGAAGGTCCAAGAGTAGCAAACACTGACAAAAAGAGATCTGCAGGTACCTGGTTCTCCACTGTAGGGCTGAGATGAAGGGAGTCTTGGTTCGTGGACAGCGGCGGTGGCGGGAGGTGAAGAAAGAGACGGCTGGGCAGGGGTAGGCATGGTTTGGGAGTTTTGGAGTTGTGTGTCTAGGAGGTTGAGTGAGTCAGACAGGGTGGCCAGGTTCTGGGTGATCTGCCGGAGTTCCTGTTGGTGGGTCCCAAGGAGTGCTCCTTGCTGCTGCATAGTCGTTCTCAGATGGTTAAGTTCCGCTGGATCCATGTTGGCCAGAATGTACTGTTAAGGGTGGCAAGATGTGGTGAGTTAGGATCCAATAGCAGAACACAAACCAGAAAATCCAATGAATAAAAATGATTTAATTAAAAGTCCAAAAAAAAGTCAAACAAAAATAGCAAAAATAATTCAGACAAAAACGAGGCAGACAAAGACAAAGTGCTAATATGAAAAAACATGAAAAATAGTTCAGACAACAGCCATAGTGCAAAAAACAAGAAAAAATGACAAAACATGAGTACAAAAAACTGTGGCTAAGACTAGGCAAAACAGAGAGCAAAAATCAGGAAGCAAAAAATGGCACAGAGACGACATGAGAAACAGACAAGATATTCTGGCAAAGTCCCCTTCTGAGAACGGCCTATTTATACACAGCAGAGCAGACCAGGAAGTGAATGCTGGCAAGATGGAAGTCCTGTCCCGGAACCGGATTGCGCTGAACTGGGAGATAGTAAATCCCTGGAGTGGAAGTCTGGGGCGGATCATGACACAAAGAGCTGGTTAGTACTGGGACAGGAGACTGCCTGGGAAGACCAGATCCTGCTGTGGAAGGGACTTTGACTTTTTGACTTTCATTGAGCTCCTAGCCTCATAAAATATATCTATTCATATTAGTATCTGTTCAGTTATTGCTGTCTGACTTCTGTAATTCTTTGAGTTGTGTGAGATGGATCAGTTATGTCAACCTGGTAGAGCCAAGTCTTTCTTTATTGTCAGGTTTGCTTTTCCTGATAATAACTGATATATTTCACCTGCCAGATATTTCAGGAAATTGTTTGATTTAATAGTGTACTAAAGATAAAATATAACGTGTGAAAATAAATAGTTAATAATCATGAGTAACCTCTGAGTTGAGGTATAGCTGTAAATTATGGGGTGTCTGAAAGGATATTGCTTTACCAAATAGTCAATGCAGTAAATTTGTACACATATAGAGGACAAATAAATTCTCCACACTGCTTAATGAGGCATGTCTTACGACTCTGTAAATGATGATCCTGAAATACCACTAATGCCAAATCAGGAAAGGTCAGATGACACTTCTGCAGAGCAATGGCTTACTTACAAGCCATCAAACAGATTTGTGAAATTCTGACTGATACTTAGTGATTACTGTTTGTTATATTTAAAATAGGAGGGGTAAGATGCACTATATGGCCAAAAGCTTGTGGACATCTGATCCATAAGTTATTCTTCTTCAAACTGTTGCCACAAAGTTGGAAGCACACAACTGTATCGGATGTCTTTGTATTCTGTAGCATTACAGATTCCCTTCACTGGAACTACAGGACTCAGACATGTTCCAGCATGACAATGCCCCTGTGCACAAAGCAAAGTCCATGAAGGCATAGTTTACCAAGGTTGGTGTCTAAGAACTTGACTGGCCTACACAGAGCTTTGATCTCAACCCTACTGAACACCTTTGGGGTGAATTGGAACACTGACTGTGCCCCAGACCTCCTAAACTGACATTAGAGCCTCAGCCTGACGTCACTAATGTGCTTGTGTCTGAATGGGAAAATTCACACAGCCACACTCCAAAATCTAGTGGAAACCCTTTCCAGAAGAGTGGAGGTCATTATAACAGCAGAGGGGGCTAAATCCATCCATCCATCATCTGTAGCCGCTTTATCCTGTCCTACAGGGTTGCAGGTAAGCTGGAGCCTATCCCAGCTGACTATGGGCAAGAGGCAGGGTACACCCTGGACAAGTCGCCAGGTCATCGCAGGGCCAATACAGAGACAAGCAACCATTCACACTCACATTCACACCTACCCTCAGTTTAGAGCCACCAATTAGCCTAACCTGCATGCCTTTGGACTGTGGGGGAAACAGGCGCACCCAGAGAAAACCCACACAGACACGGGGAGAACATGCAAGCTCCACACAGAAAGGCCCTTGCTCGCTGTTGGGCTCGAATCCAGAACCTTCTTACTGTGAGGCGACAGTGCTAACCACTACACCACCGTGCCATCTCAGCTGCAACCTTGCTTCTTAATACTATTCATACTATTTTTCAAAGGTCATTGGTGGTACTGTTGCTCTTGGTTCCTCAAGCAAATAATCTGATTTGGATGCCAAAAATGCCATTTTACATTGATAAAACAATGTTCTTTCTCTGGAAAGGGAGATAGAGGCATCCCTTTTATACTTTAAGCATTTACTTTTCCCCTTTCAAAAAGAAGCTTGTGTTTATTATAGCTTACTGCTGTTTATAGTACAGCTTACACTGAATGTCCTTGCAGTGGTTTTTACTCAAATCCAAAATCCATACCGGTATTTTGATGCCCAGTGTTCTTTTTGGTAAGAGGTCTATGCATCGGCTGCATGGTATGGAAGCTAGAATATTCAGCCTCAAGCTTGATGCCTGCCAAGAGCAAAAGTTGATCTGGTTAAGTAAATGATAGCCAAAAACAGAAATACCGTACCAGACTAGGAGAATCAATGTCTTAAAATAAAAAATAAAAAAGGAAATGTATACAAGGCATTACAACCATTATTTACTATATGTGACTTCATCAGACAGTGGTTTTGTGCTGCTTAGCCATGACAACTGCAGTTTTCTGTGATACACTGTTTATATTCTTGAGATAGCCACCAGTAAATAATTTGTAACTCCAGAAAAAAAGTGCTGGTGTTTCTACAAAGGCTGTCGTCATATTTTGGAGCCATCATTCACCTTTTGAGCACCAGCTGGAAGGTTTTGTAGGGCAATAAGGAATTTTGAACAGCTTCAGAAAAAGATCCATCTGCAAGCCTTGAGGCAGACTTTTGAGAGGCTCTTTCTGAACACACACACACACACACACACACACACACACACACACACACACAAATCTCAAGTTAGTACTAAGCCTTGTCAATTGCATTTCTCACCAAAAGTATTTGTATCCAATAGGAGTCATCTGAATATACAGTAGATATGGATATTTGGAACACTAATTGACAAAAAATGGCTTAAAAATAATATAATGAAATGTTTCGACATTAAAAAAATACTATAAACAGCAGTAAGTCATAATAAATGAAACAAAGTCAATATTTGGCGTGAGACGACCCTTTGCTTTACAAAAAAAATAAAATAGTAGTCTCAGGTACAATGAGTGCAGTTTTATAAGGAAATGCAATGAGCTGTAGGTTTTACTGAGCATCTTACAGAACCGGCCACAGTTCTTCTGGACACTTTGTCACACTTGCCTCTTAATTTTGCACCAAAACCCAGTAGCCTTCATTATGTTTTCTTTTTTAATCTGAAAAATGCTCTCTTAGATAATATGCTGCTCAGAGACAATTTTTTTTTCCTGTAACATTTAATTTTGTGCTGGAAAATGAATGTTTGGACTCTAAAATGTTTTTGCACTGACTCGATAATGTAGAAGTCATAAAATATAAATCTATAAAAAAGTTTGTATTCATATCTACTGTACATTCGGATTTAAGCCTGAAATAGTAGTGGCCTAACCACAAGGGCTTATATTTAAATTATAATCGACCAGTATGCTCTCAAACACTTTGAGAAAAGAAAAAAACCCCAAAAAACTCTGAGGTAACCGGCAGCACTGTCAGCATGTCATACATACATACATTAAATATATTGTATAACCTGGTGTTTGTCCTGTGAGCTTCATATCTGAACATTCACTTGCAGCAATGAGATCTCAGCTCTGATATATATCTTTAGTCTTAGTTAGGTGCCCTTTGAACCTTTCTCGCAAAAAAACAAAAAGAACAAACAATTTCCCTTCTATTCATATCTCACATATCAATAATATCTGCAAATCTGCACCTTTTGCTATACGAAACATTGGCCGAATACGCAAATATTTAAACAAGGATGATTGTGAGAAGCTAGTACATGCCTTCGTCACATCCCACCTAGACTTCTGCAATAGCATTTTATTTGGTCTTCCAGACTGTGATCTCTCTAAACTCCAGCGACTGCAAAATACTGCTGCTCAGCTTGTTTCATCTCATCTCATTACCTCTAGCCACTTTATCCTGTTCTACAGGGTCGCAGGCAAGCTGGAGCCTGTCCCAGCTGACTAAAGGTAAAAGGCAGGGTACACCCTGGACAAGTCGCCAGGTCATCACATCGACACATAGACACAGACAACCATTCACACCTACGGTCAATTTAGAGTCACCAGTTAACCTAACCTGCATGTCTTTGGACTGTGGGGGAAACCGGAGCACCCGGAGGAAACCCATGCAGACACGGGGAGAACATGCAAACTCCACACAGAAAGGCCCTCGCCGGCCACGGGGCTCAAACCCAGACCTTCTTGCTGTGAGGCGACAGTGCTAACCACTACGCCACCGTGCCGCTCCAGCTTGTTTCAAAATCAAAGAAATCTGATCACATCACACCTGTCTTGCAAAAACTCCACTGACTTCTGGTTAAATTTCGAATCAACTACAAAAAGTTTTGCCATTGACTTACAAGGCACTTAAAAGCATGTCTCCTGATTATATTTCTAGCTTACTCCATCCCTACATGCACTCTCAGATCCTCTAACCCAGTGTTTCCCAACCTTTCTTGAGCCACGGGACGCACATATTTTACATTTGAAAAATCCCACGGCACACCACCAAACAAAAATATCACACACAAAAAAAATTATATAATGATAATCTAGTCGGGCGGCACGGTGGTGTAGTGGTTAGCGCTGTCGCCTCACAGCAAGAAGGTCCTGGGTTCGAGCCCCGGGGCCGGCGAGGGCCTTTCTGTGTGGAGTTTGCATGTTCTCCCCGTGTCCGCGTGGGTTTCCTCCGGGTGCTCCGGTTTCCCCCACAGTCCAAAGACATGCAGGTTAGGTTAACTGGTGACCCTAAATTGACCGTAGGTGTGAATGTGAGTGTGAATGGTTGTCTGTGTCTATGTGTCAGCCCTGTGATGACCTGGCGACTTGTCCAGGGTGTACCCCGCCTTTCGCCCGTAGTCAGCTGGGATAGGCTCCAGCTTGCCTGCGACCCTGTAGAAGGATAAAGCGGCTAGAGATAATGAGAATGAAATAATCTAGTCTCAATTTACTCACAATTTCCTTAGTGGGAAACCTGGGCCTGTTTAGTTGAACACAAAGCTGATATACTCATAGGAATTGAAGAAAGACACACACGAAGATCTTCAACAGCTCTGAGTCTCTCTCCTTTTTTAGTTTTTATAGCAGTCATGCTGGAAAAGCCCAGCTCGCATAGATAGGTTGTGGAAAATCACCTTTTTTGCTTTCTTCTGACCTCTACTCATACTAGGGCCTTCATCTGGGTCAGAATTTTCTCCAGGGCCCAGTTTGGATTGTGTACTTTTTCTTTTCAAATATTTATCTATCGCTATCACTGCTGTCACACCCGAAGCATTACTAATTCAGTTGTTTGAATGGCAACAGGTAGATACACAGGTTAATTAGCTACCTGCTGCCATCTATTGGAAGAGTATTTAATTGTTCTGCTGGTCACTATACGGTACGTCGCTGGCATAGACAAACGAAGACAAATTATTTGCAGTAAATAAATAATTTTCGGAACAATTAAGTGAAATTGGATAATGTCCCACGGTACACCTGATGATCTCTCATGGCACACTAATGTGCCACGGTACAGTGGTTGGGAATCACTGCTCTAACCAGAACCTATTAGCCATACCTAAAGTAAACAGTGTAAGCTATGGTGACAGAGCTTTTTCCTTCTGTGCTCCAAAACTGTGGAACTCTCTGCCTTTCCATGTCAGAAATGCTGAGAATATTGAACTGAAGACTTATTATTTTAATCAGTTCTTGCATTAAATTATGTGTGTATTTGTTTCATTTGTTAAATTTTCAGTTTTTAATCCTATGAACTTATAAGAGCATTGAGCTTACTGTAGATAATGCTCCTATAATGGATATTTTATTATGTTATCATATCTGTATTTATATCCATGTAGAACATATCTGTTCAATCCAAATAACATATTCATCTTCAGTTATATTCCTTGTTTACAGCTAGTAGTAGCATTACAGTTACTCATTTGGCAGAAGCTTTTATCCAAAGCGTCCTACAGTTGGGCTGAGGAGATCAAGGTTAAGGGCCTTGCTCAAGGACTCAACCGTAGCAGCTTTGTAGTGCCAAAATCTGAACTTTCTGAGCAGTAGCCCAAAGCCTTACCCACTGAGCATCCACTGCCTTATCATAGAGCTGTGTGCATCATAGGGATGATTTAGGTGGTTTAATAATTTGCATTGCTGAGAGCATTTTTGAGTTGCCATGCCAGTGCTACAGTAAGGGATTTGGGGTAATGATTGATATAATCAATATACTGTACATTGTAGTTGGTGCTTCATTTCTTGGGTAGGAAGTATAAACCAACCCAGTGCAGTTTGATTGAGGTTTTCACATAATCAAATGTAAAGTATATTGATTATATCAATCATTACCCCAATGTCTGCCTATGTTTATGACAACACCTTGTAAGAAATTACGACATATTTTGAGGCCATAAGTTGATCGTTTTTCTCATAGGTAATACAAAAATGTGCATAATATTCATCACATGAAAAATGAGGTAATACCTTGAATAGTAGTCACTGAAAATGGCATCTCTTATACATATTCCTTATAGACATGCTGTATGAGTGGAGACTGTCAAGGTATAGGGAGTCATCATCACACGGTCTAGCTGTCATGCTCGTCTTTTGAAATCTTGAAACGAGCAAAAGATAAAGCAAAATACCAACTATTCATCAAGTGTCAAGTGAGTTCCTGTCCATCAGAATTCAGATTGTGTTATATGAGAGAGCCCTCTGGAATTCATTCTGCTTCGGAGCTGTCTATAGAAAATGCCTCTACCAGGAAAATGGTTCTTGTACCAGCTTTTGCATCAAGTAGGCCTCTTATTGAACCAGAGGTTTTGAAACTGATAGCACTTACAGAGGAGCATTCAGCAATGCATTGTTAGAAGTCTGCAGGGAAGAAGTCAAGTCTGCTGGAGTAGCCTTGTCTAATGTGCTCTTTTCCTCGCACCTTGTCTCTCTTAGCAGGCTCAGTTACCATAGCAATACAGCAGGAGCTGCGCTGTGTGATATTTTGCTTGACCTCTGCTGAAGTTGAGCTCAGTCTAGGGCCAACAACACAGCCCCTGGTTCTACATACAAATGATCACATACTGCCTCTCCTTTTCTATACTGGTGCTCTGTTTCCAGCACTGCAGCTGCGAGATTGCTGAGGAACTCGCAAGGACAGAAAATTCCATTGTAAAAAAAAGTGCTAATTTGGAATACACAATGGAGTCTGACAGCCTCAATACCTGGAGGTGTGATTTGGCGTAGGTGGAGGGTGGAAGTTACTCCACAAACATGTGCCAGCCACCCACTTCTCAGCTGTCCACTCCACTCATTCATCTTCTCTCAGACCCACAGTGGGGGTTTTATGAAAATAGCAGCTTACTCTGAACGTTAGCTTGCACCCGAACTATTATCATCTTTTAATAATTCAGGATCTTTGAATTATAAAGGGTTTCTCTTACAGCTCTAGCTGTGATTTAAAGATATTAAGCCATGAATTTTTTGGTCCTAAGTATGGTCAAAGCAGATCCACCTTTTCTTTAGTTATTCATTTTTTTAATTAATAATTTAAGCTAATATTTTGTTGTAACGTCTTTTTCAGTGGCAAGTAAATAATATATTTCTGACATGAACTCATGTTTGCCAAAAAAAAACCAGTATCATTCCAAAGGCTCAACGAAGATAAGACTGTGACGAAAACTCAAAATTAAATCCAATGCCACTTGAGAATTTATTATACAAGAAACATACAGTATAATAATGTATTATTCTAAACACATTCACTGGATATGAGCAATCACGCGCTCTGATTGGCTACTCTACTACTAGGCTATCAACTCGTACACCATAAGTAGAGAAAAACAAAATGGTGGAGTGTGTTATTAACACTAACACTATTAACACCAGCACTGATGAGATTCATCACAGTACAGTGATATCGTTTAGTTTATAACTCAAAAAACAGAATTAAGTGTGCAGTACCTCTTTAAAAGAAATATTGTGTACACACTTTGATTGGTAATAGAGATACAATAGAGGGAGAGAAATAAGAGAGCACATCAATTTATGTTGGATAACAGCAGGGCTTTGAACCAGAATTTTTTTTCCTATTGGTTCGTTCCGAACAGAAACGGAATTTTAACGTTTCCGGTTTTGGGTTCCACCATTAAATAGACGTTCCCGAACCGGTTAGAACAAAAAAATTTCGTTCCCGGAACGGTTAATTACGTTCCCTGTCAGCTGTTTAAAAAATGGCTATAAAATTATGTCTCTGTCTCATCCAGCTTAAGCCAAATGTAGGCTAATTCTATTACAACCTTCATTAAATAAGACAAGAAATAATTCAAAACAATTATTATTTCAAATGTTGGCGATTTGGATTCTCAGTATGTCTTCCCATCTACACAAACAGAAAAAGTGCCAAAAATGAAAGATAATTCGTTTATGTGTTACCAAAGGCTAGTCAGGCCCTATGCATTGATAGGCTAACAGAGGTTAACGTCATTTAATGTTCGCGAGCCTCTCATTAACGTGAACAAATATATTGATATCGTGTTTGAAATTGACGTTTTTGAATAACGATATACTGCAATATTTACTTCTTATTTAAGATGTGGAGACGTGATAGTAGTCCACCCTCCCGCTCTCTCCATTCAGTCAGCGAACGTCACACAGGAAGTGAACCCCAGCGGGTCATAGAAACTTGCGCAGGAGAAGAATGACTTTTTTATTTGTAGGCTACGGAAACTTTGAGGAACGAAATAAAAACTGGTATTAACCGGTTACCATTATTTTTAATAAGCGTTTCTGTTCCAGAACATAAAAAATAATAAAGTTTCTGGTTTCGTTTCTGTTCCATGTGAAATAGAAAAAGTTCCCGGTTTTCGTTCCTTGAACCGGTTCAAAGCCCTGGATAACAGGGCTCAGGTGTGACATGTTAGTCATTACCCCACTAGCTCGTTCCCCAAACACACCTCTTCTAGTTCAGATCCATGTTAAACCACACCTCTTACCTGCTCTAAGACAATTACTGGAAATGGTTTTAGAGCTACACACCTGCCCATACTCGCTTAGACGTTTTATAGCCCTGTTAATCTCACTGACATTATCTACTCTTTTCACACACTGCTTTTAAATCTATATCAGGTTCAATCATTACCTGGCCAATGATAATATTCACTTGGGTTTTATTGGTGCCCTGTGTGAGGAAAGAGGAAGTCATTAATGAAGCAAAGGAATAATAATATGGTGGACATTAATAGTGGGTGCTATGATGTGCGAACTGTAATCCCTCCAAAAGGATGGATTTTGTCTATACAGGTATATCAGTATGGCTCACTTTAATGTCAGGATAAAAAAAAAGACTCAAAGAGTGAATAACACTCACTCTAAAGTGAGACTAAAGAGTGGGAAGCACTGTCACCTCATAGCGAGAAGGTTCAGGTTCAAATCTCACAGCCAACGGGGGCCTTTCTGGGTGGAGTTTGCATGTTCTCCAGTGTTTGTGTGGGTTTCCTCCGGCTGCTTCGGTTTCCCCCACCGTCCAAAGACATGCAGATTAGGTAAAATACCCAGCCACTGGGGTTGCATAAGACAGTGCATACTTAGTGCCGGTCCCAAGCCCAGATAGATTGGGGAGAGTTGCATCAGGAAGGGCATCTGGTGTAAAAACCATGCCAAATCAAATATGTGGCTCCCTAACGGGAGCCGCCAAAAGAAGAAAAGAGTGAATAACAGGAAAAAAAAGAGAATATGATTGTCCACATTGGTTATAAGCACAGGCCTATTTCAGTGATTTTTTTTTTGAACTTGTCTAATTACAAATTCAAAGTGCTTTCATTGGTCAGCTAGTAATAACATTCATGTAATGTTTAGATTTGTATTAATGGAAAAAAAGACTTTGTGCTCTATCTCTGCACTCACTGCTAGTGAACCTTTATCGTCACATGGTGTTGCTTATTTCATGGTCTGTGATCAACACTTAATTACAGCTAGTGAAGGATAGAGTAAGTGGGTCTTACCTTTTGTGTCAGGTCCTCGAATTTTCTAAACACTTGAATACATAAGATACTGAGATCTAACATGCATTTATATAATTTTCAGGAAAACGTCAAGACTTTAACTTTTGTGTTATTTTTCTCTCTCACTGTTGTGTGCAGCAAAGCTTACAGCAGTGCTTTGTTCAACTCATGCTGTATCGGTCCTGAGCCTAAAGCAAGAAAGCACACTTTGATCAAGCAATGCAGTGTTGCAGATATTTACATCAACAGATGCTAGCTTTGCTATACATTTCCACAAGGCATAAAGCCATTTTAAAGTGTGAGATGATGCTGGTTATTCCAAGGTAGTGAATGTGAGGATGCTGTATAGCAGGGGTGACCAAACTTTTTTCTCTGGGGGCCACATTGTCGTTCCTGACTGTGATGGGGGGCCGGGGTCGGGTCAGCTATATAACATAGAATTGTATGCCCCAGACAAATATGACCACCAGCAGGCCTCATTGTGTAGTAGAGATTACTAGCCTGGCACAGCCATCCACACTACTATATCCACACTACTATATCAACACTTGATTCCTGGCACATATTTGTTTATCTTTACTAGTGGTTTGCAAAAGTAGTAATCGAGTCTTCACACTTTGTTTTAATTTGAAATACCACAGATATTCCATTTATTTATTTTCTAATAAAAATAACATCAAAGCTGTCAAGGTAAGAAACATCTGCCTAGTTGAGGTGATTGACGCTGGCAAAGGTGAGTGGAAAATTATAAATTGTAGGTAGGCCTGTTGATATTATTAATAATATTTATAATAATTGTGTGCAGCACTTAATAAAGGTCAAATAAATAGGCCTATACAATAAATACATTTAAAAAAACAGTGACATTATAATAATATGAGCAATAGATCAATAGATCACAGCAGTTGTGCTGTGTCCTGCACGTCATTGCTCTCATCCATGGCCAAAGCAAAAAACTCGAATTCTGACGCTTTCTCATTCAGCTGGTCATACACGTTGTCCCTGAAATCTTCGGTTCGCCTGGTCATAGTAGGTGCGGAGAGACTCACCGCGTTGAGCGCATCCTTCTTGTCGGGAGACACCTCCTTGGCCACAGCAAGCATGCATACTTTAACAAAGTCCCCATCAGTAAACGGCTTTCCATGGGTAGCTAGTAGGTGAGCTACCTTATAGCTACCTTATAGCTTTCGTAGTGACTGTAAAGGTTCTCCCAGCCAGAACGGTCAACTTCTCGAGACCAATGCCCTCCTGACCACCTGCAGAATTCTGGAGCGAAAACACCGTGAAAAAAACAGACCAGAAAACCAGAGATTGGCTTCACAGATTGGCCGTTTATTCACAGTCTTTTCACCAAAGATACAGCATTCAAAAAAAACCTTTTATAACAAATTATAATCATAACAAATGTCTGTTTATCTCTCTAAAAGGCAGCTGTGTTTGTGGGTGGTAGAAATGGGCAACTGGACTTGCTTGAAGATTCTTGAAAACGTTTCACCTCTCGTCCAAAAGGCTTCCTCAGTTCTGTCTGACTAATAGGAAGTATCAGATATTTGTCCCTATTAGTCAGACAGAACTGAGGAAGCCTTTTGGACGAGAGGTGAAACGTTTTCAAGAATCTTCAAGCAAGTCCAGTTGCCCATTTCTACCACCCACAGTTTACTATGACCTGGATGATTGAGAATCTTCACAGACAGCTGTGTTTGTCTGTTGTGTCTGGTGTGTGTGTGTGTGTGTGTGTGTGTGTGTGTGTGTGTGTGTGTGTGTGTGTAGAGGGATGGGGGTAGGATGTGTGTGTGTTATGTGTGTGCGTATGTGAATGTGTTGATATCTTGTGCTAAGTCAGCAAATCACATCTTAATTCCATCAATATAAGTGAAACCTTGCGCAATCCTGTATATATATTTCATATCAACGGATATTTTTTTAACAACTCAGCAACTCAACATTTACGCACGTCAAAGCGCGAGATGTTTTACGACAATTCTACTATGTTTAGTCTTAGCAAAGAAGTGTCTTCTCCACTGGAAGAAGGTCACAGTAACTTTTACAGGAAGCCACACAGGAACAGTCAACAAAGGATCTAAGAAGCTAAATATTAAAATCATAAAGTCTTAACAATCCTAAATTACATTCTGCATTCTAAAACTACAAAACTAACTTAAATCACTTAATGCAGCTTTAAATCTAACATTAAATCTAACATTCAATCATTTCAATTTCAAATTCAACACTGAAGAGACTGGTTAAATCTAACAATCCTAAATCACGTTCTGCAGCTATAAAACTAACTTAAATCATGGCTTTAAATCCTAACAGTGACGACGCAGATTATATTCTTTGAAAACCGACACACTTTCTTTACATACAAGACAAACTGCACGGTCCTTACACTGAGCGAAAAAATAATCGGTGGCCCACTGTTCTTTAAAAACTCTGCACTCTCTGTCAACTTTTCGCTTACCACTAGCCATTTTGCTGTCCTGAACACTGACAGTTCTCTGCGCATGCGCTGCCTGTCACTGCTTGATCGTGAGCATATGACGAAAATTCTGAAAATATGAATAGTTCATTTTATAACTAAATATCAATTTTAATTGATAAAATCAACAAAATACAAGATGCAGACATGTTATTATTTGCCAAAAAGCAATTTAAAAAAATAGGCCGTGACCACTTTTGGGGATTGCCTCATAGGGCTGGTTCAAGTGGTGGGGGGCAGAGGGGCTGGGGGGCCAGTGGCGGGCCGGAGTTGGCCCACAGGCTATAGTTTGAGGACCCCTGCTGTATAGGATCTGGGTGGTTATGCAACTTTTTTCATGCAAATATTCTGTACTTATTGACTGAGTGGGAGGGCTGGATGGGAAAATATTTGGCTTGAGGTCATGCCGTACAAATGGCCAAGAGCCAAATATTTTCCCGTCTGGCCCGACCTAACTGAGTCGATAAGCGTTTTATTACATGACCTTTTTTAACTAACATACACAGTGGAAAACAATGAACAACGAATGAATACTTCATGAAAAGGTAGACAAAGTGTCAGGTTTGTAGTCTAATTTTCCTTTTTTCTTTGTTTGTACATAGAAACTACATAGCAAGCTGTCTAGCTCCTTAGAGGGGATGACAGCTACGTCTCTTTTCTACTTAACTTCTGCAAGAAATCTTTTGAAAACGTTCATGCCGTATTAGTTTAAAAAAAACAGTTTTCTTGTTGTAGTCCTTGTATAAACAAGTGAATTTCTTCACTCGAAAGTACCTTTTTTCATTTTCTTCAACAATTTTGTATTTTTCAGACACAATTCTGTGTCTGATAAATCATCTGGCTCATAAAATTCACTTTCACTCTGCTCAGTAGTGTTGCTCATTTTTCAAAGTAACGATTCAGAGCAAAATGAAAACAGCGGAAGTGAGGGAAATGGGTCCGGGGCCGCATACGGCTTTTTCCAGACTAGATTCAAAAATCCATATCTGCCCAATCACGTGACTTTTCCCAATGGTTTTATTAAGAGCGCGTGTTCGGGTCCGTATGGGTCATATGATAATGCTGCTTATTTGTGGTGAATGTCATTCTTGTGGACAAATGTTGCAAGTGTAATATCTGTAAAACAGAGGTGGACAATTGGATGGCAATGCTGCCTTGAGAGAAAACTGGAGGAATAAGAGTTTACAGGGCTCTGGGAAAAGCACCTCATGGAAAATAAAATACTTTCATATCGTAGTCCCAATCGTGAACTGTTTTTTTGGTGGTGTCGTAATCTTTACTTGTTTGTCTTGCCATTGTGTCCACATCCAAAGTTTTGAGTTGCAGGAAGAGCTGAAAATGTCAGTTTTTTGAAGGCAAACATCCAGTGGGAATGTGAAATCAAGCTTTGCTTTCAGAGGGTTATAATTAAAGCAGTGCCTCAAAGATTTGGAACAAACCATCTTTTCTTGACATTACTAAAATAAAGAAAGTTTTCTTGACTGCAAGCTCCTGTGGCATGGGTTGCTTACTTGTCAGTTAACTGACCCACCATGTTTCCTCTCTACAGTTTTCACCAATCATTTATTGAGTCAAAACAATACATGGTTAAAATGGAGGTGTCAGATAACTTATACTTTCTTTTTTGGCGTTCGAGTTGCAATAATAACCTTCCATTAGAAGCAACATGTGGTCTTCCTGCGGCACCACCTGTGGTTTCACATGTGCTAAAAACTGTGTCCAGCTGGTTGGGATGCAGAAAGCATCCGCTTGTTGATGCTTCTGGTTCCCCAGTTCGACACAAAAATCTCTAATTGCATGCTTCAGCCCATTATTATTTTCCAATGGCTTGGCAATAATCTTGGAGGAGTGGAAGAATGGCTTGATTTGATCTGAGACACTGGCTAAATGGAATACAATTAACATACTAATGAAGGTTTATTTCAGATATGACAGGTCCTCTAGTGCTCCCTCTAATTTTTATAGCCTCAGTGCCCCTGGTCATATGGGTTACTGTTGTGCCTCTAGTCTTGGGTCGAGAACTGTCAAGTTTGTATTATTATTCAAAAGATTAAATCATTTATTATTGATCAATAATCTGAAACATTATTAAAAATCAGGCCCTTCCCAGGATACAGGGCACATAATTTGTTAAATGATTTCTAACAAAATAATATGCATATACTGTACGTACAAACGAATGCTGCGTCTAGCCTTAACAATTATGTGTGGCCATGCTGCACGTAGCTCCTGTCTTTGGATTATTTTATACTCCTGTGCCAAATGTTCATTACTCAAAAATGTTTATTTATTTTTTATTTCTAATGCTATTTTGTATTTGATTTTATATCCCTCATCAAAAAAATTCCCATGCAGGGATTGGCCAAGGATGACTCACATGACATAAAATAGTTCCACCATTGATGAAATCCATTACCTCATGATATAAAAAAAAATGGATATGATGTGAGTCAGTCATGGTATATCCTGGATATACCATGAACTGATATCACAATTTCAAGCGATAAGGCTGGCTCGAGTCACAACTGTGGCTCTGCGAGCATTTGTGTGTGTAGATATACGCATCATGATCATGCCTAGTGAGGCAGGCGATAGCATAGTACACTGCACATGTGCAGGTCAAAGGTCGCTCTGACGTAAACAACAAACATGGCTGCCTCCAGTGAGTTTATGTTGAGATTCAATCTTAACACTTTTTGCTTGGAAGTTTTTAATGCACTGAGAGGCTCCGGTAATGATGGATTCTCTTCAGTGACTAGCATAGTACTGCGCCCCTCAGAAAATAGTACTATACCAGTCACTGAAGAGAATCCATAATTTCAACTGGAGCCTCTCAGTGCATAGTGTATTTGATTATTATTTGATGCCAGGACATACAGCAAAATACAGTGCCTTGCAAAAGTATTCATCCCCCTTGGTGTTTGTCCTGTTTTGTTGCATTACAAGCTGGAATTAAAATGGATTTTTGGGGGGTTAGTCTCAAATAGTTGTCTCAAATGAGACAAAAATCGAACTTTTTGGCCATCATGGGAAATGCCATGTGTGGCACAAACCCAACACCCTGAGAACACCATCCCTACAATGAACCACGGTGGTGGCAGCATCATGCTGTGGAGATGTTTTTCATCTGCAGGGACAGGAAAGCTGGTCAGGACTGAAGGAAAGATGGATGGCACTAAATACAGGGCAATTCTGGAGAAAAACCTGTTTGAGTCAGCCAGAGGTTTGAGACTGGGACAAAGGTTCATGTTCCAGCAGGACAGTGACCCTAAACATACTGCTAAAGCTACACTTTATGGTTTATAAATGTTTAAATAACTTGGCACCTAACTATTTAAGTACAAGGCTTACCAAATGTTCTGATGTTCATAGGTATAATACCAGATGCAAGGATCTCTTAAATGTACCTAAGTGCTGCACTGCAACAGCACAGCACACTTTTTTCTTCAGAGCCATAAATTCTTTTAATGAATTATCACCAGAAGTAAGGAATGCGACAACACTCGCTTCCTTCAAGAGGCAAGCAAGACAAGAACTGAAAAGAAGCTGATTTTAATTTTGTATATATGCATATATCTCATCTCATTATCTCTAGCCGCTTTATCCTGTTCTACAGGGTCGCAGGCAAGCTGGAGCCTATCCCAGCTGACTACGGGCGAAAGGCGGGGTACACCCTGGACAAGTCGCCAGGTCATCACAGGGCTGACACATAGACACAGACAACCATTCACACTCACATTCACACCTACGGTCAATTTAGAGTCACCAGTTAACCTAACCTGCATGTCTTTGGACTGTGGGGGGAAACCGGAGCACCCGGAGGAAACCCACGCAGACACGGGGAGAACATGCAAACTCCACACAGAAAGGCCCTCGCCGGCCACGGGGCTCGAACCCGGACCTTCTTGCTGTGAAGCGATAGCGCTAACCACTACACCACCATGCTGCCCTATATGCATATATTTATTTTATATAAATTATTCTAGTATTATATAATTTTATATATTATTATTGTAATTAAGGATGTAGTTTTCTTTATTTATATTTTAATATTAAGCTTCATGTAAATTAATTCTGAAAAGCCCATTTGGGAGAATTAATAAAGGTGTATTGTACACTGGAGTGGTTTAAAGGGAAACATTTAAATGTCTTGGAATTACCTAATCAAAGCCCAGACCTCAATCCAATTAAGAATCTGTGGCATAACTTGAAGATTGCTGTACACCAGCACAACCCATCTACTGTAACTTGAAGGAATAGGAGCAGTTTTGCCTTGAGGAATGGGCAAAGATCCCAGTGGCTAGATGTGCTAAGCTAATAGAGACATACCCCAAGAGACTTGCAGCTATAATTGTAGCAAAAGGTGGCTCTATAAAGTATTGACTTTTTTTTGGGGGGGGGGGGGGGGGGGATACCAATGCACACTCCAGATTTCTGTTTTTTCATCTTAATTATTGTTTGTGTCACAATAAAAAAAACAATGTGCTAGGGCTGTGCCGATAGACGATGCCATCGTCCATCGACGATGGTGGTCATCCATCACGATGGAGAGCCACCATCGTGATACCACGCCCCCTCCTGTCATAAACATGCATATACAGTATCATCTGGGCCTATTTAACCTAAAAAGTTAGTTTTTTGTTAGTTTAGTTAGTTAGTTTTGTTTAATATATAAATATAACATATAATTATATATAAATATATAAATCATTATAAAGTAATATCCTATTACCGCTTGTTCACGTAGGCTATGGTGCAGGGACGTGCTAGTGAACATAACATGTGGTTACACAAATACAGTATGCTACTAATAATAAATTTTGACTTCATTTTTTAGCCTACACTATACTTTTAATGTAAAATTTGTCATGTTCAAACAAATAGCCACTATTAACGACTTCAGTCGGGAAATATTGCACCTTATCAAACGGCAGTGAAGCGCAGACTTTGGCAGAAGTCAAATAACTTTAATCTGGTAAATAGGCCTACTTTCAGACTCAAAATGGTCCACTCTAAGCCATAATGTCAAACCAAATGGAAGAATGAAGGTGATTCTGATAAATGTAAAGACAGTAAAAAAAACAAAAAACAATATTAAATCATGATTTTAAAAGCTGGTGCAATAATTCAAACACTAATAAATTGGAAAAATTAGCGCGTTCAAGTGCGCACTAAAGGCCGAAACGCATCTTCAATTGATATGGTGTAAATAAACAATGAGTAATAGCTTAAGTGTAGTTTCTTCTCATAGTTTGAATACTAGTCTTTCATTGTTAGAGCAGATTAATATCTTACCGTGATCAGTGAGTGCTCGGGGAGGTTCATTTCCACCTGCGCTTTGCGCAGCTCATTTCTCCGAAGCCAGCTGTGCGCAAACGTAGTGTTGACTGCTCGGCAAACTCCAAACGCTCGGTCTGTACTGGCCCTCTGTTGCGCAAGCGAGTTGGTTATGGCCAGGTTCAAATTGTGCCCAAAACAACTTAACCACGGCCATTTCAATTGCCTGATGGCTGTGACAATATTTGCCCCGTTGTTATGCAGGCGATCTTTTTCTCTATTTTCCATTTGGCAAGTGTCTCATGCAATGCGTCTTCTAAATTGTCCGCTGAATGTGTCTCTGGCATGAAACTCGTCTGCAGGCATTTGGACTGCATTGCCCACTCTCGGTCCACATAATGTACGGTAGCTGACATATAGGGCATCATGTTGCAGCTGGACCACATATCCGTTATCAAGGCCAAATATTCCACATCACCTAGCGCTTTTTTTTCTTTACGTGCCAAAGCCTCGGATGAGTATCTAATACTTTTAATAGTAATAATAATAATAATAATAATAATAATAATGTGGTATTAAAATCCCCCCCCCACCCGCCCACGATATGATCGTCCATCACGATGTTTGCACTGTAAACATCATCGATGCCAATTAAGGGGACATCGCACAGCCCTACAATGTGCACCTTCAAAGTGGTCGGCATGTTGTGTAAATCAAATGGTGCTAACCCTCCAAAAATCCATTTTAATTCCAGCTTGTAATGCAACAAAACAGGACAAACACCATGGGGGATGAATACTTTTGCAAGGCACTGTAAGTTGTTTTAAATGTGCTTAAATAAATAAAACTTACTTACTTACTTACTTACTACCTGTTTAATCTTAAAAGATAATTAACGTATCACAAAATAAACCCCGACAGGGTGATACAGGACCACAAAGCACAGGGGTCTCGACTCACCCTGAAGAGATTTATTTCACAGTAATACCTTGGCTCAATGTACATTATCCCATTTATTACATGTCTACTTCCTAAAGAAATCAATCATTTTACACAAAATATTGATTTAAAAATGATTTTATTGATTCCTGCTAACGATGTGGTCCATAGCAATGGTGTGTTATTCACAGCAACAGTCTATTATACAGAAACAACAGACCAGAGAATGCTGTACAGAATCAAGTATTCAAATGAGTCATTGTCACAAGCCACATTTAAACCAGACAACAAACCAAAGTTCTGATCTTTCTCTTGAACTGAAATCTGCCTGGTTTGTTTTCAAAATCTAAATCAGTGATTATTGATTTAGGATTGAAAATAAGCCAATAACACAGTTATTTAGAGTGAGGAATATGCTTAAACTTGTCAATGACAAATATTTCTGCCTGCTTCAATATGCTTTGGCTTCTCTATTATATGAAACCCAACTGCCCTTTATACACTTTAATGTTCTACACAGACCTGGCGACTTGTCCAGGGTGTACCCCGCCTTTCGCCCATAGTCAGCTGGGATAGGCTCCAGCTTGCCTGCGACCCTGTAGAAGGATAAAGCGGCTAGAGATAATGAGATGAGATGAGATGTTCTACACAATACGGACACAATACACACCCCCACACCAGCAAAAAGCTTTTTGCAATCAGAAAAATAAGGTTGGAGTTGAATTTCTGGATAAAATTAGAAAGGAAAGTTTGAGATATTCCTGCAGTGATGTAGCTCACGGATGTGGAGGAATGACTTTTATCCTTGCTCTGAATTGTATGCTTAGATCACCCTGTCACATTTTCCTTCAAGAGTGCAACATGTCCATTTCACATTTACTTTCGCTTCTTTGTCATCCCTCATCATTCTCATACTCAATCAGTGCTTTATGTTTTTCAACCTGAAACTTCCTCTGATCATCTCCCTTTAGACTGCTCCAAGCCGAGCATCACTAAAGGCTCATCTGCTATGAATATGCCCCAGTCATTTGGCACAGCGATGGGCTTTTCTCTGTCGGAAACACTGCCAGCTGCCAGCTTGCCCAACCTCGTACGGAATGGCTCGGATCAGAGTCCACTGCTGAAGGCCGAGAACAGCATCATCTACTTGGCTCCCACTGCTGACACCAATAAGTGCTGGCCAATCCGACCTACATTACGCAATGAGTTGGATACCTTCTCTGTGCACTTCTATATCTTCTTTGGGCCCAACATCTCTATTCCTCCAGACCGGGCAGCAGTGTTTGCCATTAATCTGATGCCAGTGTTGGACAGTGGAGGCGTTCTTAACATGGAACTCAAACTCAATGTGGTAAGAAAAGATTTCTAAAATATTACACATTAAATCTTTTATTGCTGTCCTATAAGCTCCAAGCAGTTGCTCATGGAAGTACTTCACATGTTGTTACCTTTAGTACCCGAATTGTAAATTGCCAACCTTAGAGTTAGAAAATAAAACGCTGACATCCATTGGAGATCTAAAAGAAAGAAAATTGTATGGTAGGTTTTTTTTTGTTGTTTTTTGCGTACTCTTCAATGATCTCATCATTTCTCAGAGTTGCATATTAACATGCACCAAAACTCAAATTCTGTAATATACAGTAGCTAATGTAAAACTTACTCCTCCATCTCTCAGGTGCCAAGTTCACATACATACTATACATCCTGGCACCTGATCTTTCTAAACTGAGCTCATTGCCACAGTAAAAGCATGTGTGTTGCCACCACAACAAATTTAATTATTATTTTCCTATAAAAGTACATCCAGAAGTACTTTATTCCTTTTATATCACAGCAATCTGTGAAGAATTAAAATTTTTAGTTTAGTAATATACAGCATTGTGGTTTTTAATAATTTATAGTTGCATTTAATTCTGTGGGCCACCCATAAGTTAGTTCCTGTTATCACTTACCTTACAGCAGCTATTTAACAATTGTTCCACAAAATCAAGTCATACATGAGCTGATAGCCATGTATGACGAGATTGAGTGGAATAACTGTTTTATTCCATCCACATTCACTGGATTTTGAGAAACAGAGCATTTTTATTTTTTGCAAATTCGATAAATAAAAACTTTACACAAAACGCCCGATAAAATCATTTCCGCTTAGAATGTAAACCAACCGGTGAAATGACAGTAACAATTTGCAGATGTGGGCAGTAACAAAGTACATTTACTTGAGTACTGTACTTAAGTACACTTTTTGAGTATCTGTACTTTACTTGAGTATTATTTTTTTGGCAACTTATGACTTTAACTTCACTACATTTGAAAGACAAATATCGTATTTTTTACTCCACTACATTTCTATCAAGGTCCTCGTTACTCATTACTGTGAAGCAGCTTTGAAAGTGAATGGTTTTTTTCTTTTCCTTTCTAAAACGTGATTGGTTTTTTTGCAGGTGACACTCAGACAGCTGATCAGTAAATCACTATGATCACATCATGTCCATAGACTGTATAAAATCAAGTTCAATGATTTCTCCGCAGCATTATTTAAACAAGATCAGTTGATGGCAGAATGGAAGGAGGCAGTTCTTCTGGGGAATGCACACACACTCATGGCCATACTGAGAACCCATGTTTCAGTTTTCTGTACGGATTAAAGATTCATTTCGTTTTAAATGTTTGCTTTGTTTGTCTAAAATGAACCATATCACAGCCTACAAAAACTCGACGTCCAACCTGTGGAAGCATATTGAGGTATATAAACGTTTTATTCCAAGAGAAAGCTTGCAACGAAGTTGTCTGTGCTTTTAGAGCTAGCGATAACGTTGCAATAGCTATGCAGTCCGGTGAGTCAAATGACTTTCTATGGATTTGCCCGCCAAGTTGTCACAGCCTTGTCCACGGCTAACATTAACACATAGCTAATTAACCTGGACACTGTTAGTTAGCATGTAAACACGGAGTTGCGCTAACATCTCATCTCATCTCATTATCTCTAGCCGCTTTATCCTTCTACAGGGTCGCAGGCAAGCTGGAGCCTATCCCAGCTGACTATGGGCGAAAGGCGGGGTACACCCTGGACAAGTCGCCAGGTCATCACAGGGCTGACACATAGACACAGACAACCATTCACACTCACATTCACACCTACGGTCAATTTAGAGTCACCAGTTAACCTAACCTGCATGTCTTTGGACCGTGGGGGAAACCGGAGCACCCGGAGGAAACCCACGCGGACACGGGGAGAACATGCAAACTCCGCACAGAAAGGCCCTTGCCGGCCACGGGGCTCGAACCCGGACCTTCTTGCTGTGAAGCGGCAGTGCTAACCACTACACCACCGTGCCGCCCTGAGTAACATTAACTTATCTGAAATCCTTTCAGAAATATGATTTAGCATAATCTTGCCAAATAAACAGAAGGTAGAAATCTTTCTTTTCTAGTAATGTTAGCAACTCAATATGATTTCGAGTTTGAAAAGAGTTTGCTAGCTTGTCAGGTGGAGTTCCATTGACTAGCTAGCTTAATGTTAAACCACCATGATTCCACAGCATGCGTTCATTTTGTAAATCCAGTCGGTTGCTTCAGAGGCATTCAGTACTGTAAGCATTGTGGCAATAATACAACAATGCATTGACAGAAAATGTACTTTTAATACTTAAATATTTTTAAAAGCAAGTACTTCAGTACTTTTAACTTAAGTAAAAATTTAACTGTACAACTTTCATTTGTATTGGAGTAACATTTGACCAGTGGGATCTGTACTTTGACTTAAGTAATGAAGTTGGGTACTTTGTCCACCTCTGGCAATTTGTAAAAAATGCTGTAATAATAATAATAATAATAATAATAATAATTATTATTATTATTGGCGACACAGTGGTGTAGTGGTTAGCACTGTCGCTAACACTGTCGCTCACAGCAAGAAGGTCCGGGTTCGAGCCCCGTGGCCGGCGAGGGTCTTTCTGTGCGGAGTTTGCATGTTCTCCCCGTGTCCGTGTGGGTTTCCTCCGGGTGCTCCGGTTTCCCCCACAGTCCAAAGACATGCAGGTTAGGTTAATTGGTGGCTCTAAATTGACCGTAGGTGTGAATGTGAGTGTGAATGGTTGTCTGTGTCTATGTGTCAGCCCTGTGATGACCTGGCGACTTGTCCAGGGTGTACCCCGCCTTTCGCCCATAGTCAGCTGGGATAGGCTCCAGCTTGCCTGCGACCCTGTAGAAGGATAAAGCGGCTAGAGATAATGAGATGAGAGATCTTCTTACCATCATATACTTTTATTCCATATTTTGTTGATTTTTTTTGTACTTTTTGGGGTTTTGTTTTTGAGTAGAGTTTTTATTTCATCCTCGGTTGGTTCAGCAACACGCTTTTGATTTTGTTTTTCTCTACTCACGGTATATGAGCTGATATCCTAGTAGTAGAGTAGCCAATCAAAGCACGCGATTTCTCATATCCAGTGAATGTGGATAGAATAAAAACAGTTGTTCCCTCACCAGCTTCTTTTTTTTATTTCTCTCTTGAAGTTAAGATGATAAAAAATGCAGCTTGTCATGTTACAGAGAAACCCCAAACCCCTCTGTCCATAAAACTTTCCTGTGGCATAATACTTACTGAATGTTACAAAGCTCTGACACTGAAAGCTTCTTCCATAAATGTTAAATAAATGTCTCCTTACTGAAAACCCCTCATTTTTCATTGTGAAATAGAAACACTTTTTTAATCCGTTTATTATTAGCTTTAGATAATGTGGCGCATCTACTGTACAAGTCTCTGTGAATAAGCTGTGACTGTGGAAACAATAATGCATTACAGCAAGCATATTAATCTAAACCTGCCATTTGAATTACAGCCAGCACTACTGTCAGAGCTGTCTGACCAAACACAATTGACAGTTCAACAGCACTATGGTATAAAATGTAATAACTGTCACTGTGATGGAATGACTCGTTCTTTCAGCTCTCTGGCTCTGAACTAAATCTCAAAATATAGTCATTGTGCATGTTTGTCAGTTGTGTTTTTTCCCCACGAAAAATCAAAAATAGTTATCCGACTCCTTTAAAATGCAGGTACATGCCCTGTTTCAGACAGTGTAAGTATCACTGGTACTATGTTCTCTGACACGTCTCATTTGGCTGAAGTATTAAATCTTCAATAATTCAGTTCTTCTTCTTATTTCCCTTGCAACTGAGAGAACAGACTTTAATGAGCATGTGTAGAATATCAAAGGCCAGGGTTAGGCCTGCTGAGAGTTTCAACAGTATACTCTATGTGGGTGGATGAGGACTTCTGTACCTTAATCTAATTAATAGCAAATGTTCGCAACCAAGTAAGTGTCTACCACTTCCTACTGCTGAAGAGTGATTCAGCAAATGTCACTATCATATTCCAGTGTTTAAGCTTCAGCCTTATTTATGTATCATAGTTTCACATGATATGAATTGTGGGTTTTATATATGAGTGGTATCGTGGTGCATTGGTGAGCACCGTTGCCTCACAACAAGAAGGGTCTGGGTTTGCACCTCACAGCCGACTGGGGCCTTTCTGTGTGGAGTTTGCATGTTCTCCTTGGCATACGTGGGTTTCCTCTGGGTGCGTTGGTTTCCTCCCACAGTCCAAAGACAGCTCAACTGCCTGTGGGCGTGAATAGTTCTTTGCCTCTGTGATAGATTAGAAATTTTCCCAGGGTGTACCCCACCACTCAGTATATCGACATAGCATAATAGAATATCACATGGCATAGGAAAAAGGATTTACAGTGGCATGCAAAAGTTTGGGCACCCTTACTGAAAATGTCTGTTACTGTGAATAGTTAAGTGAGCAGAAGATGAACTGATCACCGAAAGGCATAAAGGTAAAGACGACACATTTCTTTTCAGCGTTTTCTGCAAGATTTGTGTGTTATTTTTGTTTTGTACAGTTGGAGAGTGAAAAAAGAAAAGGAATACTATGCGAAAGTTTGGGCACTCCAATACATTTAAGTTCTCAGGTAACTTTTAGCAAGCTTCCAGACCTTAATTAGCTTATTGAGCTGTGGCTTGTTCAAATTCTTCATTAGGAAAGGTCAGATGATGCAGATTTCAAAACTGCATAAATTCTCTGACTCCTCAAACTTGTCCCTAAAATCAACAGCCATGGGCTCCTCTAAGCAACTCCCTTGTATTCTGAATAATAAAATAATTGATGCTCACAAAGCAGGAGAAGGCTACAAGAACGTAGCAAAGTGTTTTCAGGTAGCTGTTTCCTCAGATTGTAATGTTATTAAGAAATGGCAGTTAACAGAAACAGTGGAGATCAAGGTGAGGTCTGGAAGATGAAGAAAACTTTCTGAAAGAACTACTCGTTGGATTGCTAGAATGGCAAATAAAAACCTCTGTTTGACTGCAAAAGACCTTCAGAAATATTTAGCAGACCCTGGAGTGGTGGTGCACTGTTCTACTATGCAGCGACACCTGAACAAATATGACCTTCATGGGAGAGTTATCAGAAGAAAACCTTTCCTGCATCCTAGCCACAAAATTCAGCGTCTGAAGTTTGCAAATGAACATCTAAGCAAGCCTGATGCATTTTGGAAACAAGTCCTGTGGATTGATGAAATCAAAATAGAACTTTTTGGCCACAATGTGCAAAGGTATGTTTGGAGAAAAAAACTGCCAAATTCCAGGAAAAGAACACCTCTCCAACTCTGAAGCATGGGTGTGGATCGATCATGCTTTGGGGTTGTGTTGCAGCCAGTGGCGCAGGGCACATTTCATTGGTTGAGGGAAGCATGGAGTCGAATAAATACCAGCAAATTCTGGAAGCAAACATCACACCATCTGTAAAAAAGTTGAAGTTAAAAAGAGGATGGGTCCTACAATAAGACGATGATCCAAAACACACCTCAAAATCTACAATGGAATACCTCAAGAGGCACAAGCTGAAGGTTTTGCCCTGGCCCTCACAGTCCCCTGACCTAAACATCATTTGAAAATCTGTAGATAGATCTCAAAAGAGCAGTGCATGCAAGACAGCCCAAGAAACTTGTAGAACTGAAAGCCTTTTGGAAGGACGAATGTGTGAAAATCCCCCAGGTAAGAACTGAAAGATTATTAGCTGGCTACAAAAAGTGTTTACAAGCTGTGATACTTGCCAAAGGGGGTGTTACTAGGTACTAACCATGCAGGGTACCCAAACTTTTGCTTTGGGCCCTTTTCCTTTTTTGTCATTTTGAAAATGTAAAAGATGAAAATAAAAATTTTTTTTGCTTAAAATATAAAGGGAATGAGTCATCTTTAACTTTATGCCTTTTGGAGATCATTTCATCTTCAACATGCTTAACTGTTCACAGTAACAGCAATTTTGACCAGGGGTGCCCAAACTTTTGCATACCACTGTATTAACCAGCTGGTGCATACTGTATTCAGTCACAGAAATGCTTCTACATGTCACCTGTGTTTATTTTTTATTTTAATTTTTTCCCCTGAAGATGCTATGAACAGACATTAATTGATATCTCATGCAGTATTATTAGCAAGGAAAATATGAGGAAACAAGGAGCCAGTGGATAGAGTTGTTTATATAGATAGATAGATAGATAGATAGATAGATAGATAGATAGATAGATAGATAGATAGATAGATAGATAGATTCTGGGTTCAAGCCCAGTGGCCGACAGGGGCCTCTCTGTGTGGAGTTTGCATGTTCACTGCTTCAGATGGGTTAAATGCATAGGTTAAATTTCCCTGGGTGCCTAAGTCTGTGCTTGAGTGTACGTGTGACAAATATATAAAATTACATGTTGGCGCAAAGATACGAAGTGTATCTTCAAATGGTGAATGTATATATCATGAGTGAGTGAAGTAAACGTGTGAAATTTTTTCAATATGAGAAGATAAACTTCATGTCCTCATGCCACCGTCTAATGTTCTTTATATTATATGGACACATCTACAGAAACAAAAAGAAAGTCAAGTTAATCAGAAGAATTTTAATGTTGAACCGGTTCGCCATTTTGACAATGCACATCTAGTCAGTGGGAAAACAGTGGGAGTGACGTCACTGGAGTGAAAATTCGGGAAATATGTCACTCAGATCTGTGATGTATTTCATATGACAAATACGAGTTTTTCACCACGAGAAGATAAACTTCGTATCTTCAAGCCAACGTGTGATGTTCTTTTTAATTACAAAGGCACATTCACAAACAAAAAGTACCCAAATTTATCAAAACAATTCATCAGTTCATTCATATTTTCATTGGGAAATATGTTACTCAATGTCCTGGATGGAGTTTGTATGAAAAATATGAGTGACATATTTCCCAGTAAAACACTTGCATCCATCCATCCATCCATCCATCCATCCATCCATCCATCCATCACATACAGTTTAAAAAAACAAAAACTATTTGCCCCTTTAAAGTGGTAGACATATTGAGTCAATCAAATGGTGCTAATCCCCCAAACATCCATTTTAATTCCAGCTTGTAATGTAACAAAACAGGACAAACACCAAGGGGGATTAATACTTTTGCAAGACACTGTATAAAACCTTCTATGAAATGGCACACAATGTCCTGAAGTCCTAAACAGTCTAAACATCTTTGTATAACATACCCTAATGTATTATTATTATTATTATTATTGATTCAGGTATGATTTTGGCTTCCACTACATATTTCCAATCAGTAGGCAAGCAATAATAAGACAATCCGCATATTTAAAACCAATGCATAATTTGGGACGATGCAGTCATTTGAATGAAATATTTCAGAGCTGTTCTCCAGCACAGTCCTTCAGAATAAAAGGATGCCATATTTGCTACACATAATCCTGAATCCGATTTTCCACTGTTATAGTCAAACTTGTTCAACTGTAAAAGGGTGTAATTAGAAATGGTCCTGTGTAATTCTGGTCAAGTCAATGGAGGTGAAACGACCCATGTCAGTGAGCTAAAAAGTCATTTTCCTCAATCAGCACTTTAGAAGCTAGCTGTAGATTAGCTTTTCTCTTTGTCTTTTAATAGTAGAACCGGGCATTGTAAAAAGGCCTGTTTTAAATTTGAAGTAAAGACCAGCCTCTTGAGTGGGGACTGTAAAGTAAATGATTTCTGCCTGCTGCCATATGCTGTCGACTCGGAATTATCTCACAAGGACGGTGAAGTGATGGATGTCGTTGTACAGGTTTATGAGCAAGCAAGTTAATGGGAGCCATTTGTGCTTCCGACCTTGGACTATTGGCTTTGCCAGAGTCAGGGCTTATGATCAGAAAGTTGTATAAAAAGGATTAGAGTTATAGAACAGGTAGCTTTTGAAGGCATTATCAAAATACTCAATTTACATTTTTTTCAGGTTAGTCAAGTTTAATGGTGGCACGATGACAGCACTGGTCAGTGTGTATTCTCACTTTGCATGCAGGCACAGCTGGTCTGTCATTAACAAAAAGTAGCAATCTCATTACACTTTCCTATTATGGTTAGAGATGAGCTTTCTGGCTTGACTGCCAGTGGATCTGGGCAGAACAACTGTCTGGTAGGTTGTGCATCAACTTTTTTCCTGAAAGAGCATTTTTATGCCCAAGTAGCAGGGGGATGAGATGTGACAGGAAAAGCCCATTAGAGCATGGATCTCCGGGAACGTTTGAAGTGACACCATTCAGACATTATTGATAACGGATAGACGAATGTAAACAGATCTACATTACTGATAAATTTCTGGATACTGATAAATCGCTAAAATGATTTATTTTTGATAATGTATACATTATAGTACAGTGTCCTTGATTGAACCTAATTAGTGTGGTTTGACAGTAACCAGTTGTAGTGTAAAAATTTAAAATGCTGCCAAAACCACACATTAGTCCGGACGTCTTATGTTGTTTGTCGAAAAAAGGGCTACTTATATCACTTGTCTTAGAATTTCAGTACTGTGCAAAAGTCTTCGGCACCCTATTATTTTTTTGTTTTTATGCCTCCGCCACCGTAAGGTGCAGGAGGCATTATGTTTTCGGGTTGTCCTTCTGTCCGTGCGTCCATCCGTGCGTCCGTCCGTCCCGAAACCTTGTGAACGCGATATCTCAAAGGCTAATGAAAGGAATTTCACCAAACTTTCTCCATTTGTGCGCTTTGGGACAAACATGAACTGATTAGATTTTGAGATCAAAAGGTCTAAGGTCAAGGTCACTGTGAGGTCAAATGTCTGCCCGAAAACCTTGTGAACACAGTATCTCCAAGGCTAATACAAGTAATTTCATCAGGTCAAGATTACTGTGAGGTCAAATGTCCATCCCCAAATCACAACTTAATAAGGCATGTAGTCTAACAGGCGGAGGCCTCCCCATCGACGCCGTTGGCGTCGAGTTCTATCTAGTTTGTACTCACGTTTTGTTATTTTTATGCCTCCGCCACCGTAAGGTGCAGGAGGCATTATGTTTTCGGGTTGTCCGTCTGTCCGTGCGTGCGTCCGTGTGTGCGTGCATGCGTGCGTCCTTGCGTGCGTCCGTCCCGCAACCTTGTGAACGCGATATCTCAAAGGCTAATGAAAGGAATTTCACCAAACTTTCACCATTTGTGCGCTTTGGGACAAACATGAACTGATTAGATTTTGAGATCAAAAGGTCTAAGGTCAAGGTCACTGTGAGGTCAAATGTCTGCCCGAAAACCTTGTGAACACAATATCTCAAAGGCAAATGAAAGGAATTTCACCAAACTTTCACCATTTGTGCATTTGGGGACAAAGATAAACGGATTAGAGTTTGAGATCAAAAGGTCTAAGGTCAAGGTCACTGTGAGGTCAAATGTCTGTCCAAAAACCTTGTGAACACAATATCTCCAAGGCTGATACAAGTAATTTCACCAGGTCAAGATTACTGTGAGGTCAAATGTCCATCCCCAAATCACAACTTAATAAGGCGTATAGTCTACCGGGTGGAGGCATCCCCATCGACGCCATTGGCGTCAAGTTCTATCTAGTTCATACAAACTTTGTTATACATTTCTATTTTATGACGTCTACATTATCATGTCAGTACAGAAACATTTTAGAGTCCAAATGTTTGTTTTCCAGCACAAAATTAAATGTTACAGAAAAAAAAAGTTTCTGAGCAGCATATTATATAAGAGAGCATTTTTCAGATTAAAAAAGAAAACATAATGAAGGCTGCTGGGTTTTGGTGCAAAATGAAGAAGCGAGTGTGACAGTCAAAGTGTCCAGAAGAACTGTGGCTGGTTCTGTAAGATGCTCAGTAAAACCTACAGCTCATTACATTTCCTTATAAAACTGCACTCATTGTACCTGAGACTATTTTTTTTTAAAGCAAAGGGTCATCTCACGAAATTTTGACTTTGTTTCATTTATTATGACTTACTGCTGTTTATAGTATTTTTTTTTAATGTCGAAACATTTCATTATATTATTTTTTAAGCCATTTTTGGTCCACAACCTTTCTTTAGATGTGCCTAAGACTTTTGCACAGTACTGTATATGTTTAGTTTTTTTTTTAGAAAAGCACTCCAGCCACTTCCTGACTGTGTATGCCAATAAGGATCCACATAAGCAGCAGACCACGAAGATCTAAGGACAAAGGATCCATTCCTCCCCCTGGGCTCTCTGAAGCTCTTCACAACACTGTCTGTCCTCTTCTTGATTAACCTCTGTTTGCTGACTTTTCAGTAACAGTGTTATCCAAGCAGAACTGTTCAAAGAAGGTTGTTAGCCTGGGACCACATATGCTGCAATGGTATTGGGGCTGAAATACAGGGAGGAAGAGGGATCAGTGGAAGACATGGCTAACTGTTCTAGAAGACATGGGTAACTGAGTCCTAGAAGTGAAGAATAAGTTGTAATTCAGTTTTGTTCCAGGAAATACAGTTCCCTAGCATTGCTGACTCTTCGGAAAGCAAAATAATTATTTGTAAGCACAACTGAAGACTCAAAGAGGTAAAAATGAGACCTTAGTAATAATTGTGATAAGTTTCTATTAAAATCAGTGCACCAATTAAACCGAGGCCCTGCTGTTTCAAAATGAACGCATGCTGCTCAAAGCATGCTCTTTCGGGAATAATTGGGGGCCAAGCAGCGAAGCTGCGCAGGCACCCATAGGGTTTCTACTGTTTCTTATTATTCAACGTTCTTCCGCCTCTGCAAGTCTATGGCAGCCCATAGAACCGTCCGGTAAAAAGTTGTGAAATTTTGCACACTGATTCTAGACAGTCTCAACATTCCTCTCAGCAAATTTCAGGGCTCTACCTCAAAGCCTCTAGCGCCACCAACAGGTCAAAGTCGCAGGTACATTTCTGCTTGTAACTTTTGAACCGTTGGTTGGATTTTCAAAAACTTGGTATCCCTGGAATCCTTGGGCCAAGACGAATCCAACGCACCCTACGACGTCATTTTGCGCCCGGATAGTTTTCCCGCCATTTTGAATTTTGTGAGAATCAATTAAAATGTTACTCCTCCCTCAATGTTTGACCAATTTATCCCAAACTTGGTACATAGCATAACTGTACCAAGCCGCACAAAAATTATGCTCAGTGTTTTGAATTTCACAAGTGTTTGGCCGTGGCAGCCAATCAAATTTGGCTGCACAGACGCAAAACAGGAAGTGTGCTCATATCTCGGCCGCCCTTTGGCGTATCTTAACGAAACTTGGTGGCATTATGCTCCACCCCTCCAAAAAGGCCCACAAAAAATTTTGGAACAAATTGGCCGCTAGGGGGCGCTATAACTAGGAAAAATTACTTTTGACTCATATCTCATGATGCGTTTTGGATAGAAACAAAATTCCACTATCTCTGGAATCCTTGGGTCAAGACGAATCCATCGCACCCTATGACGTCATATTCTGCCTTGAGGATTTTCCGCCATTTTGAATTTTGTTAAAATCAATGAAATTCTATGGCATCCCATAGAACCGTCTGACAAGAAGTTGTGAAATTTGGCACACTGATTCTAGGCTGACTCAAGGTTCTTGTCAGCAAATTTCAACTCACCACCTCAAACTCTCTAGCGCCACCAACAGGTCAAAGTTGGAAGTACATTTCTGGTTCTTACTTTTGTACCGTACGTCTGATCGTCAAAATCTTAGTATCGCTGGAATCCTTCAGTCAAAACAAATCCAACGCGCCATATGTCGTCATATTCCACTTGGTAGATTTTCCGCCATTTTGAATTTTGTTAAAATCAATTAAATTGCTACTCCTCCCTCAATTTTTGACCAATTTTTCCCAGACTTGGTACATAGCATCATTGGACCAAGCCGCACAAAAGTTATGCTCAGTGTTTTGACAATTTTTGACAGTGTTTATGCTCAGTGTGCACTCAGTGTATGCTGAGTGATTTGATTTGATTTGTTTTGAAATTTTAAAACTGTTTGGCCGCAGCAGCCAATGAAACACAGCTGTGAAGATGCCAAACAGGAAGTGAGCTCATATCTCGGCAGCCCTTTGACGTTTCTTAACCAAACTTGGTGGGATTATGCCCCACCCCTCCAAAAGGGCCCATACCAAATTTGGTGCACATTGGCCATTAGGGGGTGCTATAACTATACAAAATGTGTTTTGGCTCATATGCCATTGAGCTCATATCTCAGCAGTCTTTTAGCATATACACACACACACACACACACACACACACACCTAGTACACTTGAAGTAATTTCAGCCATCACATTCAATCAGATTTGATGGTGAAGCCGCCGAACAGCAAATTACCTTGTATCTCAGTCAAACGATGGTATATCAACATGAAACTTCTTGTGGGTGCTCGTGACCATCTGTCTGGCCCAAATGCATTCTGCTAGCCTGACGAGTAGGCTCATATCTGCTTGGACCCCACATTGCTGCTTGCAGCTATATTTACTTTAGTTATTATGCGTCTTCAGGAAGAGTGCAGTTTTCCCAGACCATGCTATATGTAAGGAATAAAGCATAATCGAGCGTGCTGTTATAGACCCTTGTGAAGGCAGTAGCACCCTGAAGTTGATTATATTTCTGTAACAGCGTATCCAGGAAGTGTTTTATTCCTCAGCAATACCGTATGTCAACACACTCTATTTACAACCCACTCTTTGTTGAATATCAACATTCTGTCACAAGCATATGCTGTATAGTGTCACATCAAACGTTCAGTCAGATCCTCTGTATGCCACATTCTGCGTCAAGGTGATTTGACCAAGTCCACCTCTACCACTACACTATTTAAACAAGCTCAATATGTAATAAATAATTTGACCTCTTTTTTTTTTAAACATAATGAGCACAACCCACTTCAATCGTAAAATTTGTGCTCTTTATGATATATGATTAGACTCATTAGGCTCGTAAAACAACTTCTTTTCTCTGTAAACACAATCAGGCTTGGAAATTATGTACAGTGTAAGCAGTACAGTGATGCAGGTATTTTCAAAATGTGGAAAGGTTTTTGGCTGTAGATTGAAAATATCCACGTTGTGTACTGCAGTACCATGTGGCTCGCAAGCCTGATTGTGTTTGCAGAGGAGATGAAAAGTTTCGTGATCCCAGTAAGTCTAATCATATGTCATGAAAAGCACAAACTTTACATATGAAGTGGCAAAACTCAAAACAAGTGTTGCCAGGCAAAACAAACCTCACCCGGCAGCACTTATTTTATACCTACATGTTGATAATGGTAATATTTCTCAATCATCAGCTGTCAGATTATAGTCCTATAAAAATCCATGACCTTGAGTTTGACATTTCAAAGTCATTCAAGGTCAAAGGTCATGGTGCATAATGAAAGCCCATATGGCACTTCCTATAAGTTGATAATGGTAAACATCTGTCTACCATCAACCATTTTCAAGTTACAGCCCTCTGAAAATCCATGACCTTGAGTTTGATCTTTCAGGGTCACTCAAGGTCAAAGATCATGGTGCCAAATTAAAGGCCATATGGGAGTTCCTATATGCTCATAATAGTAAACATCTGTCTTTCGGCAACCATTTTTGAGTTATAATGGAAAATGTTATTTTGACCAAAAAGTTGACCTTTCCGGTGACCTTTAACCTTCACTTTGACCTGATTACCCCCAAAATTTAATCAGGTAATCTATAGACTATTGCCCACCTACCTTGAAAATTTGAAGTCAATTGGTGCAACCATCTAGACACTAGATTGTTAACAGACAGATAAACAAACAAACAAACAAACAAATGAAAGTTTGGGAAAAAACTGAGAGATACCCCATCATGTAGCATATCAATGGAAGCAGAATTAAAGGATGAACATTTTGGAATTGGTTTGAAGTAAATATGATGAATATGAAGGAAGATATAGTGGGAAAAAAACAATTTTGACCTTTTTAGTAACCTTGACGTTGACCTTGACCGGATGACCCTCAAAATGTTGGAGGTTCTATTTGAGACCAATGGCGATCTATTCTGAAAGTTTCATGAAGATTGGACCAGCCATTTTCCTGTAATGTTACTAACAAAGAAAAACAAAGAAACAAAAAAGAAACCCCACCGAAAACAATACCTCGCCCCCTGGTGGACTCCATCCCGGGTGAGGTAATAAAAAAAAAAAAGAAAAGCTGCAAAAGCATTTATTAATTTGTGCTAGCAGCAGTAGCACAAATTGTTACTGTCACTCAGGATCTTTCTACTTCTTCTTCTTCTTCTTCTCCTCCTAACATTTTTACGATGCTATTTCTCCCTCAGTTTTCAACCAATCATCACCAAATTTCACAGGAAGAATACCTCTGGGCTGAATTAAATTGCTATGACTTTTGGTGCTGATCTGGATCACCGAACCGGAATGATCCATGAAAAATGGGCTTTTTTTCCTAACTAAACATCATTCTCTATCTCTTACCGTTCCAGAGCTATAGGGTATGGCGACTAGATGTCCCGGCTTGAAAGAGCCAGCGCAAATCACTGTGACTTTAGTCACAGTCTCTATCTAGTCACCTGTGCATCTTATTAAAAACATTTTGTTGTAGAGGTGGGCTTGGTAAAATAAATGTTACATTTTTATTTGTTCAATAACATTTTTTAAAAATAAGCTTAGATTAAGACCCGGTGTCTCTATTAAAAGTAATTAATATAAATCTATAATTTGTCTTGCAGCTGGTAAAATAAAAATTAACATCTTCTGGCCAATAAAACTCACGAATTCAAAACCGCTGTGGTGTAAGTGCTAATAAAGCCTATTGGCCATATGGTCTCTCAGACACAATTTAATGTTGCATGAACGGTCTCGAATTAGATATAATGAATAAAACTGTTGAGGACTGTCGCCATTGTTTTTAATTACTAAAGTGGACAAAACATGCAAACTTGTCATCAGTGCTAAGTATAGCTAAGTATAACAGCAAAGAAAGGACGTCTCCTTCTGATGAGAAAGTGTGATAAGTGTGAGTTCCTGTTCATCCAATGACCTGTCCCTTAGAAATACTTCAATGAACAACCTAGTCTATACTGCCACATTTATTTGGACCAGATACCCAATACTTAATCCAGGCTGCTCTGAATGTCTAAATTCCCCTGAGAAGTCTCTCTCATAAGACCCAGATTCATGGCCTTTGGCTTTGTGTACAAGAGTGGCCATAACTTAGCATTGCACAAATCACCTCCTCAGCTTTACCTCAGCTTTTGGCTTGAGGAAATATCACTAAGTCAATGTGAAACTCCATTCATACTTGTACAAAGAAATTGTAATGAGTATTAATCTGCAAGGGATAAAGTGTGAATGCAAGCCAGAGTTGTAATCCTTGGTGAATGCAGTCTACTGGGGTGACATCTGTGCAATTTCTGGTGAAGTATCAGAAAGGCTCATGTGTGAATTAGATACTCTGACATTTTCTGAAGTGGCTGATTTCCAACATTAGAACAGTCAAGCTTTAAAAAAAAAGAAGAGAAATGTCTGGAAATTGGACCAGTCGAATGAGTTGCAGTTGTTTATGAGCCAAATTCCTTGCTAATGATTTTAGGCTAGCACATCCATCCAGCCATCCATCCATCCATTATCTGTAGCCACTTATCCTGTACAAGGTCGCAGGCAAGCTGGGGCCTATCCCAGCTTACTATGGGCAAGAGGCAGGGTACACCCTGGACAAGTCGCCAGGTCATCGCAGGGCTGACACATAGACACAGACAACCATTCACACTCACATTCACACCTACAGTCAATTTAGAGCCACCAATTAGCCTAACCCGCATGTCGTTGGACTGCGGGGGAAACCGGAGCACCCGGAGGAAACCCACACAGACACGGAGAGAACATACAAACTCCATGCAGAAAGGCCCTCGTTGGCTGCTGGGCTCAAACTCAGGACCTTCTTGTTGTGAGGTGACAGTGCTAACCACTACACCACTGTAGGCTAGCACATTTTCCTCAATATTACAGTTGTGAGTAATGAGTTTTGTGATGATGTTTTCTGTTCTGGCGTTTGCGATGTAATTGAACCAAAGCCATTGATTTGTGACACATCACATTATGTGACATAGGACTTTCAAAGAAAGCGTGAAGGTGTACACACAGGTACAATGCTGTGTCGAAAGCTGCAATTATGAACAATGCAAAGCCTCAATATTATTATTTCATGAATGGCAATAATGTCATGGGCATTTAGTGTGTGGGGGAAAAAAACAGCCTGGAATGTATTGGTCTACTCCTCATAACACTGACAGTCTGATTGCCTGCTGAGTTTCCTGCAGAGAGACCCTGTTATCATAATTACATGGAGATTATTCAATGTTCAACACCAAATGGGAATGCTGCATGTGAATGTCTGTGATATATGGCACTATATCAGGGTCAGAGAGAAATCAGCTGAAGCTGAGGGAATCTGTGCTTGGAATGTTACACCATATGAAAGTCTAGCCAGGCTAAGTAGCTGCTTGGTTTTGCAGTTTTGAAATTAGTGTGTTTGATTTTGTTGCATTCCCTGAGAACAAAATGAAGAAGATGAAGAAATGTAAGATATCATGAGGATATTTAGTTCTTGATTTATGAATTAAACCAACCAACATGAGCGATGTGGGAGCTGTATATGGAATAAAATGCAAAGCCATTTTGCAGGTGATGGTGACATTTATGAATATGGGTTTCTTAGAAAGTCTTACCATTATTAGCTCATCTGGCCATAAGGCCGATGAGATGTTGCCATGGCATGGCATCTGTCGTCTGTCTGTCGTCCATGATTTAGTTAAATCGTATCTCCTCCATCAGTTCTCCACGGATTTCCATTCCCATTGTTTTGTTTGAAACAACTCATCACTCCACACAAAACTTGATCATTGTTTTGTCAAATTTTTACTAATGAGTTACTAATTAGGTCAAATTAATGAATTTTCCAGGCCTCTCACTAGAATTTTATCTCCTCTCTCATTTCTCATCTGATTCTAGTTCTGATCGATGTTTTGGGTTGATCTTCCCTTGACGAACAAAACTTGGTCGTTTGTTTGTTGATTTTCCTGTTGGAAACAATTTATTGACAACTTTCTTTGTTTCCAGTTAAATCGTATCTCCTCCGTCAGTTCTCAATGGATTTCAGTTCTGTTTGTTTTATTTGAAAGAACTAGACCTTCTGCACAAAACTTGGTCATTATATTGTCAAATTATTTTGCTAACAAATTAATAATAAGGTCAACTTAACACATCATCATTATTATCTTCTTCAGATTGTGAATGATTTAGTTAATGCATAAACTCGCCTTAGAATTGTACACAATTCTTATCCTTTGACGCACAAACCTTCAGTAAACCAGGCTTTAGTGTGTTATCTTTCACAGATATTTTATTATCATAAGTAACAAAAGTGGTTAAATGGTGAAAATGAATCATGAAATTGGTGGAATTTTTGAAGACGCCAAGCCAAGAAGCCTTTATTTGTCACACATACACAGCACACAGTGAAGTTTAACCTCTGCATTTAACCCATCTGAAGCAGTGAACACACACATGCACACACACAAGTGAGCAATGAGCACACACACACACACATACCCAGAGCAGGGGGCAGCTATGCTACAGCGCCTGGGGAGCAGTCGGGGGTTAGGGGCCTTGCTCAAGGGCACTTCAGCCCAACCTCAGGCCCATGTTAACCTAACTGCATGTTTTTTGACTGTGGGGGAAACCGGAGCACCTGGAGGAAACCCACACAGACACGGGGAGAACATGCAAACTCCACACAGGAAGGCCCCCTTCGGCTGCTGGGCTCGAACCCAGAAACTTCTTGCTGTGAGGTGACAGTGCTAACCACTACACCACATTCATTTTGAATTCTATTCTGTTAGTTCTGTTAATTTTGAATTATTTTGTTTCCCCCAGGGCCAATAAGCACTTCCCCTTGACATCAAAGTCTGTAGACCCCAACTCATTCGTAGGTTTCTCTGTATTTTGACTATTTTCTACACTGAAGACATCAAAACTATGAAATAACATTTGGAACATATATGGAATTATGTGGTAAACATCCATCCATTATCTGTAGCCGCTTATCCTGTTCTACAGGGTCACAGGCAAGCTGGAGCTATCCCAGCTGACTATGGGCGAGAGGCGGGGGAGTCACCAGGTTATCGCAGGGCTGACACATAGAGACAAACAACCATTCACACTCACATTCACACCTACGGTCAATTTAGAGTCACCAATTAGCCTAACCTGCATGTCTTTGGACTGTGGGGGAAACCGGAGCACCCAGAGGAAACCCACACAGACACGGGGAGAACATGCAAACTCCACACAGAAAGGCCCTCATCGGCTGCTGGGCTCGAACCCAGAACCTTCTTGCTGTGAGACAACAATGCTAACCACTACACCACCGTGCCGCCCCATGTGATAAACAAAAAAGTGTAAATACAAACAAACAAACAACAAGAAACCCCCCCCAAATGTTTCATATTTTAGATTTTTCAAAGTATTCACCATTTACCTTGATGATGCTTTGCACACTACTGGCATTATCTTAACCAGCTTCATGAGGTAGTCACCTGGAATGCTTTTCAATTAACAGGTATGTCTCCTCAAAAGTTAATTAGTACAATTTCTTACCTTCTTAATACATCTTGTCTCTCATTTATCATGCGAATTCAGTTTTGATTGATGTTTTGGGTCGTTCTTCGCTCGGGGAACAAATTTTAGTCCTTTGTTGATTTTCCTGTTGTAAACAGTTTGTCGTGGAGGTCGGTCCTCTCTCACATTATCACATTTCAGTTTTGTTTAATGTTTTGGTAGTCATGGTCGTTTTGATGGCAGGCCAGATGAGCTACTACATCCTTGACGTTCTGGTTTATACAGTAAATATAACTTGCCTGTAGTTAGTTATATTCCGATCCAAAGCTTGCTTAAGAGTAAGGATGCAATTGAATGTGAATCTATTATTCTGATTGAACAGATCGTGTCTTCTGAAAAGATATAAATACATATGAATATGTGGTGAATAATAATAATTATTATTACACTAAGTAACGGGGCGGCACGGTGGTGTAGTGGTTAGCGCTGTCGCCTCACAGCAAGAAGGTCCTGGGTTCGAGCCCTGGGGCCGGCGAGGGCCTTTCTGTGCGGAGTTTGCATGTTCTCCCCGTGTCCGCGTGGGTTTCCTCCGGGTGCTCCGGTTTCCCCCACAGTCCAAAGACATGCAGGTTAGGTTAACTGGTGACTCTAAATTGACCGTAGGTGTGAATGTGAGTGTGAATGGTTGTCTGTGTCTATGTGTCAGCCCTGTGATGACCTGGCGACTTGTCCAGGGTGTACCCCGCCTTTCGCCCGTAGTCAGCTGGGATAGGCTCCAGCTTGCATGCGACCCTGTAGAAGGATAAAGCGGCTAGAGATAATGAGATGAGATGAGATGAGACACTAAGTAACTTTAAAAACGCACATTGATAAAACTTGCTGAATTCGTGCTGAGTTTATCTCAAGAAGAAAAGAAATATATCACAATGGAAAAATAACTTTGTTCCGCCCGAATAAGTTCCAAATCTGTGCTCAAATCAGAATTTAAGGGAGTTGTACTCAATAACGTACAATATGACTCGGGTAGTCAGTGACATGGACAGGCTTTAATTTTCAAACAAATTTTGTATACACTGTACACACACAATCTTGCCTATAAATACCCGGGGGAAATGATGGGAAAATTGTCATTATTGAAGATGCCACGCCTAAGCCAAAATCAACGTGAACAGGCCATCAGGATGTTGCGTGCCGGAAGTACACAGACAGAGGTCGCCCGGCACTTCGGTGTTCATCATTCGACCATTTCCCGTTTGAGTCAGCATTACAGACAGACAGGGAGCACCAGGGATCGTCCACGCCCTGGTCAGCCTCGAGTCACGACGCTGCGTACAGCACTTCAGGAAGCATGGCAGGCGATCCCACAGAGGCAGATCAATGGTCTGATAAGGTCTATGCCACGAAGAGTGAACGCCTTGTTGCAAGCAAACAGAGGTCATACACGATACTGAACCTGTAATTTCGTGAACATGGACCAACTGTCACTTTGAATTTTTTTTATTGTGAATTAATTCTTGAGTTTGACAATAAATGTCCTTTATCGATGTTTCAAGATGTGTGTGCATTACATACGATATCATAAATTTCAAATATATGCATGGATCTAAAGTGATATCATGTTGAATTCCATTGTGCGTTTTTAAAGTTACTTAGTGTATTATTATTATTATTATTATTATTACCTCTGCCAACTTTGTAGGAGGAGGTTATATTTTCACCTCTGTTTGTTTGTTTGTTTGTTTGTTTGTTTGTTTTGTTTTTTGTCTGTTCCCAATGTAACTCAAAACTTTGTGAATGGATTTGGATGAAATATTATCAGGAAAGTTGAGCAATGAGCCAAGGAACAATTGATTACATTTTGATGCAAATCCAAATATGTATGTAAACATCTGGGTATTCTGATATGTGGCTTGGTGGAGGTATGCAGTCAGCCGAGTGCCGTTTAAGTTGTTGTTGTTAATAGGAAGCTTGACAGAAACATCCAAACAAAGTTATACATGAAGCTCAGAAGACAGCGGAAAACCATGTTCATGAACACAAATAAAAATAAAGATAAAAAAATTATAGATGTACAAGTGGTGTTTCAAAAAAAAAAGATAGAACTCGACGCCAGTGGCGTCGATGGGGGTGCCTCCGCCGCCCGGTAGACTACACGCCTTATTAAGTTGTGATTTGGGGATGGACATTTGACCTCACAGTAATCTTGACCTGGTGAAATTACTTGTATTAGCCTTGGAGATAGTGTTCACAAGGTTTTTGGACAGACATTTGACCTCACAGTGACCTTGACCTTAGACCTTTTGATCTCAAAATCTAATCAGTTCATGTTTGTCCCAAACCACACGAATGGTGAAAGTTTGGTGAAATTCCTTTCATTAGCCTTTGAGATATCGCGTTCACAAGGTTTCGGGACGGACACACGCACGCACGGACGCACGCACGGACAGACGGACAACCCGAAAACATAATGCCTCCTGCACCTTACGGTGGTGGAGGCATAAAAAAACAGTTCCCTGCACATGTGTAGTTTAGATTTTGAACTGGAGTGATGAGAAACTGTCAAAGCCAGAAAAAAGTCCACATCCAGATTGAAATACAAATACAAGCACGAAACAGAAGATACAGATACGTTGCATTATATCCTGACATTACCATCATTCCTAATAAATCATATTTTGAGCTTGATAGAGCTGGTGTTCTTCATTGAAAGCAATATTTTATGATCACTGGATATCAATATATTTCACTATATACCAATGAATGCTAATGATTCAATGATATCCTGTATATTATTGAATCACTGCTAGATCAGTGTGAGCCTGAATTGCTCATGTCTTGGGCTCACTCTGATCTATCTTGAACATCACTGAACAAATCTGAGACAGATTTGACTGTTGCTCTGGCTTTACCATTCCTTTTCATTTCAATTCATCAGATAAAATCTCCTAAAGCTTTTGTTCACTTTGTGAACTAATGTAAAATGTAAAGAGAGTATTTAACCCTGACCTGACTATCTTACGTGCTAATATCAATATGTGGAATCCCACACACACTCATACACAAATATATTGCCCCACTAGGCATTAGATTTGTCCTCCAACAGCCATTTGTGCTAGACAGAATGCCACAAGGGTGGAGAGGGGCTAATGAGCTGTAGCAAAGGCAAAAAAAAGGCCCTTGCCTTTGAGTGCAAGGCTGAGAGGGAGAGAGAGAGACAAAACATGAGAGAGACAATTGTCTCTGAAGATAAGTCGACATGCCTGTATGTGTGGGAAGGGAATGAAAATGTTCCCCCCGAGTGCTTTGAGTGGCTCTTGTGGACAGTTTGAAGCCAAACTTTACAGCCTAAGCTGCATGAGGTCTTAGGTTTCTGCTGCAGGACCCAAGAGCCTGATGCTCTCATGATAATTATGTCCTTCAAGACGAAAACTGAGGATTAAGAATAGGGCTCCGACCAGGACATTTGAGACAGAGGAGATGGCATGAGTCAGACTCAGTTTTCAATACATAGAAGAACAACAGAGCACTCCTACAACGAATAGTGATTAACACTTTCGTATTAAAGGCTCTGATTTACTAAGATCTCATATAACAAAAGTTAATTTGGATAAATTGCACAGGGAAAAAGTGGGTATGCTGCTGGTGATTTACAGTAATTGCATGAATTATGTCAAGTGCAAAGTAGGGGTTGGAAACAACATGTAAATTAGGTTTGTGTCTGTGCTACTTCTTCTTGATGTCTGCAGCGAGTTTAGATCTAAGGGCCACCTTCAGGAGTAAAACCAAAACTAAAACTTGACATAATTGTACATGTAGAATATCACTAATTAAAGGGAGTGAGATTTGTTTTAAAAAAGTTTTTAAAATATGTAAAAAATAAGTGTGTGTTTTGTTAATAAGATACTTGTGAATGAAAATGCAGAGACATGAACGTGTCATGAATAGCATATACAGTATGAGACCTTTGCTGTGGTAATAGTTATGCATCATTTTAAGAAACTTTTTGATTATTTTAAATGTACTAAGGCATAATCTAGATTAACTTGCCCATTTTTAAGACTACCAAATAGTTTTATATATATATATATATATATATATATATATATATATATATATATATATATATATCGTCTCGTCTTCTTCCGCTTTATCCGGGACCGGGTCGCGGAGGCAGCAGTCTAAGCAGGGAAGCCCAAACTTCCCTTTCCCCAGACACCTCGGCCAGCTCCTCGGGAAGAACACCGAGGCGTTCCCAGGCCAGCCGAGAGACATAGTCCCTCCAGCGTGTCCTGGGTCTTCCCCGGGGCCTCCTCCCGGGGGGACATGCCTGGAACACCTCCCCAGGGAGGCGTCCAGGAGGCATCCGAAAAAGATGCCCGAGCCACCTCAGCTGATTCCTCTTGATGTGGAGCAGCAGCGGCTCTACTCCGAGCTCCTCCCGAGTGACTGTGCTTCTCACCCTATCTCTAAGGGAGCGCCCAGCCACCCTGCGAAGGAAACTCATTTCGGCCGCTTGTATCCGCGATCTTGTCCTTTCGGTCATTACCCAAAGCTCATGACCATAGGTGAGAGTCGGAACGTAGATCGACCGGTAAATTGAGAGCTTCGCCTTTTGGCTCAGCTCCTTCTTCACCACAACGGACCGGTAAAGCGACCGCATCACCGATCCGCCTGTCGATCTCACGCTCCATCCTTCCCTCACTCGTGAACAAGATCCCGAGATACTTAAACTCCTCCACTTGAGGCAGAACTTCTCCACCAACCTGGAGAGGGCAAGCCACCCTTTTCCGGTCGAGAACCATGGCCTCGGACTTGGAGGTGCTGATTCTCATCCCAGCCGCTTCACACTTGACTGCAAACCGCCCCAGTGCATGCTGAAGGTCCTGGTTTGAAGAAGCCAACAGGACAACATCATCCGCAAAAAGCAGAGATGAAATCCTGTGGTTCCCAAACAGGATTCCTTCTGGCCCCTGGCTGCGCCCAGAAATTCTGTCCATAATAATTATGAACAGAACCGGTGACAAAGGGCAGCCCTGCCGGAGTCCAACATGCACTGGGAACAGGTCTGACTTACTGCCGGCAATGCGAACCAGACTCCTGCTCCGTTCGTACAGGGACCGGACAGCCCTTAGCAAAGAGCCCCGAACCCCATACTCCCGAAGCACCCCCCACAGAATACTACGGGGGACACGGTCGAATGCCTTCTCCAGATCCACAAAGCACATGTGGACTGGTTGGGCAAACTCCCATGAACCCTCGAGCACCGTATGAAGGGTATAGAGCTGGTCCAGTGTTCCGTGACCAGGACGAAAACCGCATTGTTCCTCCTGGATCCGAGGTTCGACTATTGGTCGAATTCTCCTCTCCAGTACCCTGGAGTAAACCTTCCCTGGGAGGCTGAGAAGTGTGATTCCCCTATAATTGGAGCACACTCTCCGGTCCCCTTTCTTAAAAAGAGGGACCACCACCCCAGTCTGCCACTCCAGAGGCACTGTCCCTGACCGCCACGCGATGTTGCAGAGGCGTGTCAACCAAGACAGCCCCACAACATCCAGAGACTTGAGATACTCAGGGCGGATCTCATCCACCCCCGGTGCCTTGCCACCGAGGAGCTTGCAAACCACCTCAGTGACTTCGGCTTGGGTAATGGACGAGTCCACCTCTGAGTCATCAGCCTCAGTCTCCTCAGTGGAAGACATGACGGTGGGATTGAGGAGATCCTCAAAGTATTCCTTCCACCGCCCGACAATGTCCCCAGTCGAGGTCAACAGCTCCCCACCCGCACTGTAAACAGTGTTGGCAGAGTACTGCTTCCCCCTCCTGAGGCGCCGGACGGTTTGCCAGAATTTCTTCGAGGCCGACCGATAGTCCTTCTCCATGGCCTCCCCGAACTCCTCCCAGTTCCGAGTTTTTGCCTCCGCAACTGCCCGAGCTGCAGCACGCCTGGCCTGCCGATACCCGTCAGCTGCCTCGGGAGTCCTAGAGGTTAACATGGCCCGATAGGACTCCTTCTTCAGCTTGACGGCATCCCTTACTTCTGGTGTCCACCACCGGGTTCGGGGATTGCCGCCACGACAGGCACCGGAGACCTTGCGGCCACAGCTCCGAACAGCTGCGTCCACAATGGAGGTAGAGAACATGGTCCACTCAGACTCAATGTCCCCCGCCTCCCTCGGAAGCTGGGAAAAGCTCTCCCGGAGGTGGGAGTTAAAGACCTCCCCGACAGAGTGCTCGGCCAGACGTTCCCAGCAGACCCTCACCATACGTTTGGGCCTGCCAGGTCTGTCCAGCTTCCTCCTCCGCCAGCGGATCCAACTCACCACCAGGTGGTGATCAGTTGACAGCTCAGCCCCTCTCTTCACCCGAGTGTCCAAGACATAGGGCCGGAGATCAGATGAAACGACTACAAAGTCTATCATTGACCTCCGACCTAAGGTGTCCTGGTGCCACGTGCACTTATGGACACCCCTATGCTCGAACATGGTGTTCGTTATGGACAAACTGTGACTAGCACAGAAGTCCAATAACAAAACACCACTTGGGTTCAGATCGGGGAGGCCGTTCCTCCCAACCACGCCCCTCCAGGTGTCACTGTCATCTCCCACGTGAGCATTGAAGTCCCCCAGTAACACAATGGAGTCCCCAGTCTGAGCACTCCTCAGTACCTCTCCCAGGGACTCCAAGAAGGCCGGATACTCTATACTGCTATTTGGGCCGTAGGCACAAACAACAGCAAGAGCCCTCTCCCCAATCCGAAGGCGCAGAGAGGCGACCCTCTCGTTCACTGGGGTAAACTCCAACACATGGCGGCTGAGCTGGGGAGCTATAAGCAAGCCCACACCAGCCCGCCGCCGCTCACCACGGGTGACTCCAGAGAAGTGGAGAGTCCAGCCCCTCTCGAGGAGCTGGGTTCCAGAGCCCAAGCTGTGCGTGGAGGTGAGCCCGACTATCTCTAGCCGGTACCTCTCAACCTCCCGCACAAGCTCAGGCTCTTTCCCCCCAGGCAAAGTGACATTCCATGTCCCAACAGCCAGCCGCTGTGTCCGGGGATCAGGTCGTCGAGGCCCCTGCCTTCGACTGCCACCCAATCCACATTGCACCAGTCCCCTACTGCTACCTCTGTGGGTGGTGAACCCACAGGAGGTCGGGCCCACGTCACCTCTTCGGGCTGAGCCCGGCCGGGCCCCATGGGCAAAGGCCCGGCCACCAAGCGCTCGCATACGAGCCCCAACCCCGGGCCTGGCTCCAGGGTGGGGCCCCGGCTGCGTCATCCCGGGCGACGTCACGGTCCTCGGATTTTTCTCCATAGGGGTTTTGGTGAACTGCTCTTAGTCTGGCCTGTCACCTAGGACCTGTCTGCCTTGGGAAACCCTGACAGGGGCATAATGCCCCCGACAACATAGCTCCTAGGATCATTCAAGCACACAAACCCCTCCACCACAATAAGGTGGCAGTTCTAGGAGAGGTATATATATATATATATATATATATATATATATATATATATATATGGGTGCGTCTCAGAAACTGGTCTCTCATTTGGGACATTATGGTCAAAAAATACATTTTCTAATTTTACTTTTTTTTTTTGCATTTACCTAACACTCAATGTTTCTTTTGTCATGTTTAATAAGAATGAAGATAGTATCTTGCTTTATCTGGCCTCCACTGTGGAAAATGTTTTTGATTACAATTCAAATGCTTTTGTAAAAGTGATTTACATATAAAATAACTACATCATGAAGAATTAAAGCCCCTCCTTCACAGATGAGTGAAAATATTGAATAAATTTCCTCTTTTTGATTGCTTGGGTTAAAAATGCCAAGTTATGATGACTGAATTGATTATTCACTTAAATATGAATAATATGATACATTTTGGGTATTTGATATGGCGAAATAGGACAATAGGACACAATGGGAAAATCAAGAACACACCGGAAAGATGAGAATAACGGCGGTGGTAAAAGAACAGCGACTGTACCGGCTGAAGGTCGCGCGGGTCTCTGCTGCGGCACGCGAGCAATGGGACATCACTATCGCACCGGACGGAGCGCGAGGCAGGGGCGGGGCAAAATGACTGGCCGTAGATTCTATCAGAAGTTCTATCTAAATTGACCATGGTTGCAAAATATTGGCCAGAAATACACAAACACTACGAAATATGAAAGTAAGATGGAAAAGAAACATTCTATTGCCTTATACTGCAAGACTAAAACAAAATAAAACTGTCAACTCACCTTTTCAGTGATAACGTCTGAACAGATCACTCGCGTAACAGAAAGACCGCAAATGGAAGCACGATCAACTTCTAACTGTTGGAGTGGAAAATTCCATTCTACACATGCAAATTGTTAATGTGTGTCCTTCCCCGCACACGAATAACACGCTACGGTAAAAAATAGACCACAACTCATTTTATAGCTCAGAAATTCATACAAGACCAGCTACCATCGTAACATATTCTGTAAGAAACATATTCTATAGCTAACTTTCAGCTTTCATTTTAAAAAACAAACTCGCAGATTTATAACTAAATTTTTATATGGCGTAGTGATTTTAAGTTACTGCTTTTGGTGAGGTCGTGACCTTGAACCTGAGGCTTTCCGTTTAGATCAAAACACACGATCGTATTGGGTTTGGGTCTGCGGAAAATGGAGTTACAATGGTGATGAAATATTTTGCATGATGTTTTATTACGATTATGATTATTCTGTGAGCGCACCAATCCTTAGGTGTATAAAGTTACAACTTAAAATACAATTCGTGATAACTGTAGACTTTTCAGTGGACTACAGCCTTTTTAAGGGAATGCGATGTAGTCAACCATTTATCATGTCCCAGATCAAGCCGCCATTTTTCCACAAATTCGCAGAATTTTTGCTAAATTCTGAATAGAGTATTCACATCGAAGATTTAGTTTTATCTGTATTATTTCTTTCATCATTTTATTTCAAATTAAAACCAACATCACCATTCAAAACCATATAGTTTATTAACTGTGAGTATATTGAGTTGAAGCTGTTCTGTATGGAGGAATGGGCTAAAATTCCTCCAAGCCGGTGTGCAGGACTGATCAACAGTTACCGGACACGTTTAGTTGCAGTTATTGCTGCACAAGGGGCTCACACCAGATACTGAAAGCAAAGGTTCACATACTTTTGCCACTCACAGATATGTAATATTGGATCATTTTCCTCAACAAATAAAGAAAAAAGTAAAGAAAGAAAGCACAACTTTATTCATCACACACTTGGGAAATTTCCTCTCTACATTTAACCCATGTACAGCAGTGAACACACACATGCACAATGAGCGCACACACACATACCCAGAGCAGTGGGCAGCCATACTAACAGCGCCCGGGGAGCAGTTGGGAGTTAGGTGCCTCGCTCAAGGGCACCTCAGCCCAAGGCCGTCCCATATTAACCTAACCGCATGTCTTTGGGGGAAACCGGAGCACCTGGAGGAAACCCACACAGACACGGGGAGAACATGCAAACTCCACGCAGAAAGGCCTTCGCCGGCCGTTGGGTTCCAACCCAAAACCTTCTTGCTGTGAGGTGACTGTGCTAACCACTACACCACCGCGCCACCCATAAATGACCAAGTATAATATTTTTGTCTCATTTGTTTAACTGGGTTCTTTTTATCTACTTTTAGGACTTGTGTGAAAATCTGATGATGTTTTAGGGCATATTTATGCAGAAATATAGAAAATTCTAAAGGGTTCACAAACTTTCAAGCACCACTGTGTGTATATATATATATATATATATATATATATATATATATGGCGGCACGGTGGTGTAGTGGTTAGTGCTGTCGCCTCACAGCAAGAAGGTCCTGGGTTCGAGCCGGCGAGGGCCTTTCTGTGTGGAGTTTGCATGTTCTCCCCGTGTCCGCGTGGGTTTCCTCCGGGTGCTCCGGTTTCCCCCACAGTCCAAAGACATGCAGGTTAGGTTAACTGGTGACTCTAAATTGACCGTAGGTGTGAATGTGAGTGTGAATGGTTGTCTGTGTCTATGTGTCAGCCCTGTGATGACCTGGCGACTTGTCCAGGGTGTACCCCGCCTTTCGCCCGTAGTCAGCTGGGATAGGCTCCAGCTTGCCTGCGACCCTGTAGAAGGATAAAGCGGCTAGAGATAATGAGATGAGATATATATATATATATATATATATTTTTTTCCCCCCCCCAACTTGAGGAAATGGACTTTTGCAAATGTAAAACCTGCTGCTCAGTTGTACAAATTTGTGCACATAAATGGTACACACTGTCTCTGAATTGATTTTAAGGTTCAATAAGTCACACTGTGGGTGCTAAATTGATCGATTTGCATTGACTCCACCCTGTATTTTGCACATTTCAGTACAAACACTCCAAAATGCATATTCATTAAGCCAAGCACACAAAGCAGACATGTGTTATTGTGCTTATATAAAAGCTGCAATCCTCTGTAGACTAAGGAAATCACCTTGCATGTTTTTATGCAAGTTTGCACATGGTTTTACACCACAGTCTCATCACTCACCCAAGACATGCCTCCAGCGCTAATGAACCACTGCCTTCTGAATGCACACACACACACACACACACGCACACACACACTCTCCAAGCACCAGTCTTGCCAGTGGAATCTGATTTTTCCCCTTTGTGGTGGATGTAGGTTTTCTGTTTTATTTGGGACTGTTTACTCATCATCGTCATCATCATCATCATCATCATCATCATCATCAGATTGTGGATGATTTAGTTAATGCATAAACTTGCCCTACAACTGTACACAATTCTTATCCTTTGACACATACACACTCAAATCTTCAGTAAACCAGGCTTTAGTGTGTTATCTTTCACAGATATTTAATTATCATAAGTAACAAAAGTGATTAAATGGTGAAAATGAATCATGAAATTGGTGGAAATTTTGAAGACGCCAAGCCAAGAAGCCTTTATTTGTCACACATACACAGACTTAAGCACACAGTGAAGTTTAACCTCTGAATTTTAACCCATCTGAAGCAGTGAACACACACATGCACACACACAAGTGAGCAATGAGCACACACACACACACATACCCAGAGCAGTGGGCAGCTATGCTACAGCGCCCGGGGAGCAGTCGGGGGTTAGGGGCCTTGCTCAAGGGCACTTCAGTCCAACCTCAGGCCCATGTTAACCTAACTGCATGTCTTTGGACTGTGGGGGAAACCGGAGCACCTGGAGGAAACCCACACAGACACGGGGAGAACATGCAAACTCCACACAGGAAGGCCCCCTTCGGCTGCTGGGCTCGACCCCGGACCTTCTTGCTGTGAGGCAACGGTGCTAACCACTACACCACATTCATTTTGAATTCTGTTCTGTTAGTTCTGTTAATTTTTAATTATTTTGTTTTCCCCAGGGCCAATAAGCACTTCCCCTTGACATCAAAGTCTGTAGACCCCAACTCATTCGTAGGTTTTTCTGTATTTTGACTATTTTCTACACTGAAGATATCAAAACTATGAAATAACATTTGGAACATAAATGGAATTATGTGGTAAACAAAAAAGTGTAGAAATAAATAAATAAAAACAAACAAAAATGTTTCATATTTTAGATTTTTCAAAGTAGCCAGCGTTTACCTTGATGATGCTTTGCGCACTACTGGCATTATCTTAACCAGCTTCATGAGGTCATCACCTGGAATGCTTTTCAATTCACAGGTGTCTCGCCAAAAATTAATTCGTGCAATGTCTTGCCTTCTTAATGCATTTGAGATCAAACATTAAATAGTAAATTATAAAAATATGGCAAATAGCCCTATTCCACAACTGTAGTAATCCATATTATGTCAAAAACTGAACAAGTAAAGAGAAATGACATCCATCATTACTTTAAGACATGAAGTGTTTCAATTAATAAAAATAAAGCAAAAACATTGAATTAGAAGGTGTGTCCAAACTTTTGATTGGTACTGTATAGTGTCGGGCGGCACAGTGGTGTAGTGGTTAGCTCTGTCACCTCACAGCAAGAAGGTCCTGGGTTCGGGCCCAGCGGCCGGCGAGGGCCTTTCTGTGTGGAGTTTGCATGCTCTCCCTGTATCTGCGTGGGTTTCCTCCGGGTGCTCCGGTTTTTCCCACAGTCCAAAGACATGCAGGTTAGGCTAATTGATGGCTCTAAATTGACCGGCAGGTGTGAATATGCTTGGAGAGGAGATGGGCGCCACCAAGCAATCCAAGCCCAGAGAAAAGACATGAGAAATGAGTGACTATGTCAGCATCTCTCATGCCTCCCTACGACCGCAATGTGGTTACGGGAATGAACAGAACAGAACAGTATAGTGTCGACATCTTGATCTAACAACAGAAAATCCTTCCACTGAAGCAAAGCTTCTGGGGAATATGGGGAATTATAATATCATAAGAAAATATCTGTTCCATTCATTATGGTCGATTTTGATTTATCTAATGTCTTGTGGACTTAACAAGTGGAAAGTGCACCTAAAAGGATTGTGTAAATGTCTAGGGCCTAATGAATCTGGATCTCCCCATATACAATGATAAATGGAAGATCATCACTGTGTCTTTCGCTGTCCTCTGATGAGCCATGAAGGGCTTTTGTCATCATTAATCAGATATAATCTGGTACATCACGTCTATAAGATTTGAAGCATGACAAGGAAAGATACAGAAATGGACATGGTTACATTTTAGGGTTAGTCACTCTTATTTAGTCCATTTAGAAATCTCATCCATCACTAGTTTGATACAGGTGATGCAGCTGTTTTTTGAAGCTGATAATTATGCACTCATTCATTCATCGACAGTAACCATGTTATCCTGGTTTCACAGTAGATCTAGAGCCTATGAAATTTTTTATTGAGGGCAATCCAAGTATCATGGTCGTGGTACGATGCAGGAGTCAAAATTAAACTAGAAATATCCATCAGCAAAGAGACTAGTGTCAGTATAAAATGGATTAATACAGACACAGAACAGGACTTCGCCTCTAGACAAAAGAACTTGAGGATATAACTACACTAATAAAGGGCTAAGACTAAGAACAGCTGCACACATCTCATCTCATCTCACTATCTCTAGCCGCTTATCCTGTTCTACAGGGTCGCAGGCAAGCTGGAGTCTATCCCAGCTGACTACGGGCGAAAGGCGGGGTACACCCTGGACAAGTCGCTAGATCATCACAGGGCTGACACATAGACACAGACAACCATTCACACTCACACCTACGGTCAATTTAGAGTCACCAGTTAACCTAACCTGCATGTCTTTGGACTGTGGGGGAAACCGGAGCACCTGGAGGAAACCCACGCGGACAACATGCAAACTCCACACAGAAAGGCCCTCGCCAGCCACGGGGCTCGAACCTGGACCTTCTTGCTGTGAGGCGACAGCGCTAACCACTACACCACCATGCCGCCAGCTGCACACATATGGGAAATAAACCAGTGATGAGGGGGCAGAGACAAGACTGAAGCCAAAACCAAAGCACGTGTCAAACACAAAAGCACCTGCAGCACAGTTTCAGTTAAAATATTTAAAAAAGTGAATTCTAGCTTCAGGCATTCAGTAGTGTATAGCAGAGTTTTTCAACCTTTTTGAGGCTAAGTCACATCAAATGTCTAACCAGAAAATCAAGGCACACCACTTAGAGCTGGTTATCAATTATGAAAAATGTCACACACATTATGATAGGCTATGGTTTCATTAGCAGGATTTGACACATATTGTACTATAGCAGACTATCAAATAATTATCAAATAGACAGTTAAATCAGACAGGATATCATAAAATTGAACATATGAAAAAGAACATGCATAAGGATCCGAGTGACTTTGACGAGGGCCAAATTGTGATGGATAGATGACTGGATCTGAGCATCTCCAAAATGGTACATCTTATGGGGTGTTCCCAGTATGCAGTGGTTGGTACGTACCAAAAGTGGTCCAAGGAAGGACAACCAGTGAACCGGCGACAGGGTCATGGGTATTGAAGGCTCACTGATTCGCATGGAGCACAAAGGTCCAATCCCACAGAAGAGCTACTGTAGCACAAACTGCTGAAAAAGTTAATGTTGACATCTTTCTGTTTTAGCCAGCATTAACTTTTTCAGCAGTTTGTGCTACAGTAGCTCGTCTGTGGGATTGGACCTTTGTGCTCCATGCGAATCAGTGAGCCTTCAATACCCATGACCCTGTCGCCGGTTCACTGGTTGTCCTTCCTTGGACCACTTTTGGTCAGTACTAACCATTGCATACCAGGAACACCCCACAAGATGTGCCATGTTGGAGATGCTCAGACCCAGTTGTCCAGCTATCACAATTTGGCCCTTGTCAAAGTCGCTCAGATCCTTACACTTGCCCATTTTTTCTGCTTCCAACTCATCAACTTCCAGAACTGACTGTTCTCTTGCTGCCTAATATATCCCACCCCTTGACAGGTGCTATTATAATGAGATAATCACTGTTATTCCCTTCACCTGTCAGTGGTTTTAATGTTATGGCTGATTGGTGTAGTGCAGCATCATGAACAGCAATATACTAAAATAAAATAAAACAAAACATTCACTACTCCATTAATTACCTGTTCTATTTTACTACAGGGCGGCACGGTGGTGTAGTGGTTAGCGCTGTCGCCTCACAGCAAGAAGGTCCGGGTTCGAGCCCCGTGGCTGGCGAGGGCCTTTCTGTGTGGAGTTTGCATGTTCTCCCCGTGTCCGCGTGGGTTTCCTCCGGGTGCTCCGGTTTCCCCCACAGTCCAAAGACATGCAGGTTAGGTTAACTGGTGACTCTAAATTGACCGTAGGTGTGAATGTGAGTGTGAATGGTTGTCTGTGTCTATGTGTCAGCCCTGTGATGACCTGGCGACTTGTCCAGGGTGTACCCCGCCTTTCGCCCGTAGTCAGCTGAGATAGGCTCCAGCTTGCCTGCGACCCTGTAGAACACGATAAAGCGGCTAGAGATGATGAGATGAGATGAGATGAGACGAGATGCATGATGCAGGCCTGTCATGAATACTAATCGAAGGTGATCAATTACTGTAGGTGTCTCAGCCATGGTGGCTCATTGCAAAAATTTAAACATTAATAGTTCCATGAACCTTTGTACTCGCAACATGGAAGTAACAATAATTAGAGAGTGACCACGTTTTCTGGTTGCTACAAAAATAATCCTCCTCCTCAGGCCTAAATTTATTTTTGAAATCAAACTGAGAATGGGACTAAAGGTCATTTAGATAAAAAAAATGTAAAGGTTGTAAAAAAGTGACTACCTGCAAACCTTTTTAATTAATAAGCAGTGTCATGGATGTATTTAAAAATACTATTTCATGAGCCTGAATAAGGGCAGCACGGTGGTGTAGTGGTTAGCGCTGTCGCCTCACAGCAAGAAGGTCCGGGTTCGAGCCCCATGGCCGGCGAGGGCCTTTCTGTGTGGAGTTTGTATGTTCTCCCCGTGTCCGCATGGGTTTCCTCCGGGTGCTCCGGTTTCCCCCACAGTCCAAAGACATGCAGGTTAGGCTAATTGGTGACTCTAAATTGACCGTAGGTGTGAATGTGAGTGTGAATGGTTGTCTGTGTCTATGTGTCAGCCCTGTGATGACCTGGCGACTTGTCCAGGGTGTACCCCGCCTTTCGCCCGTAGTCAGCTGGGATAGGCTCCAGCTTGCCTGCGACCCTGTAGAACAGGATAAAGTGGCTAGAGATAATGAGATGAGATGAGATGAGCCTGAATAAAAATGCATTGGGTTCCTCAAACTCCCACAGCACACTTCACTTTGCCTCATGACACACCAATGAGAACCACTGGCCTGTAGTCTTTATTCATAAATCGGGTGACTTCAAACCAATGCTCAAAATACACAGCAAAGCCAGCCAGTGTCTGTCCTGTGGTACAGAAGTACATAAGTAACATGAAGAAGCAGAGGACATTAAAGGGGAACTGAAGTCATTTTTAAGCTTGATTTATTTTTTAATTAACGTGTTATTCAATTATGTTTTCGGTTTTAGTAACCTTATATTGTGACCTGTATTGGCAACTAATTGCCATTAAATATTATACTTATCGGCCTATTCGGTTTTTAGCCATGTTGAATTTAGTTTGTTTGGTCCACGGCAGGCGTCGCTTATCCGCGCGATCTTCACGAGACTTGTGCGAGACTTCAAAATGTCAAGTGTCAGCCAGGTGTCAGTGCCGCCATTTTGAAAACTGTTTTCCAAACGAAATATTGCACAAAAACCAAGTTTAAATGACAATTACTGCCTACTTTTTTCAAACTTTCCTGATTGCTATCAAAACAAACAAAACTTCCGGCTTGATTACATCAGCATTCGAAAGAGGGCGCGCGCGTCTTTTGACAACATTGGCAGATGTTGGTCACTTTGGTTTCCGCTGTACGTTTTACTTCCGTCCTACGATGTCTCGCACAGGTCTCGACGAATCTCGTTTACGGCCATTGCTTTGACATATGGACTGATATATTACAGAGCATTTTTCAAACACTCATAACTTGCTATAGCAGTGACAAAATAGCTGTCAGAAATGCATTCCTATATTTAATAAAATGAGATAAATAGAATTTTGATAATAAAAAAATTGCCTTCAGTTTTCCTTTAATCACTGGTTCCTGCCTGTGATAAGCTTTGGTGGTTTGCAGAACCTCCTGTGAGGCATGTTATGGTAAACGTGGTTTTTCCACTTGGTGGCCGATTTGGACATTATCCGGCGGTCTTTCCAACTCTGGAATCGGAGCAAACACTTCATGTTGCTTGTTAATTATGAGGGCGATTTGAATGACAGCCAAACAGTACCCTAAGCTCAAACCTGCTAGTCATCAGTCATTTTGTGAAAGAGTACTTCCTAGATTGGTGTCTGGTCTGTGGCCAAATCAACACAGATGCTTGGCACAATATCAATGGAGAACATGATAAATGGCAAACTGTCATGAATGTGCTGATGAATACAATGACAACAGCACTTTGGATATTTTTGTTTGAGATTATAGTGCTTTACAAAATTCACATATGTAGTCAGAGAATGTCAGATCAGTGTCATGTGGCGATATAATCAGAATGTGAATAGCAGTCACACATATTATCAGCTTTTATTCCAGCTACTCTGTGTACACTTTCTGAAACAGAAGCTACATGATCGGTTTATTAAATGTAACGTAAAATACACTAACCAGCTAAATCATTACTTATCTGTACTGCCAGATAACTTATCTGGGTTGCTTATGATATTTACCCAGGTTTTTTTTTTTAAACATCCAAATGGTCACCTGTTGTGTAATGACCAACTTTATGCCACAGTGTCCACCCCGTTATCGCCCATCCTTTAAGGTCTTGTGAAACAATAAGATGGACCAGAATAGAGTGGACATATTGACATAAGGAGGAAGGATATACATTCGAGGGAGCATGCTGCTTCATCAAGCCGTATAAGTTCAGGACTTCTTCTTCTTCTTCATACGCCTGCTCCCGTTCAGAGTCACCATAGCAGATCTGTTCCGCATATTTGATTTGGCATTGGTTATGAGCATGAAATCAGTGCATGAGCAAGACCAGATGAAAACAAACTTGAAATAGTTACGAAGTTGAAATTTTTTTTAACTGGATTTGATTTTTTAAATTAAGAAGAAGAAACCTTTGTCACATGCACACTTCAAGCACAGTGAAATTCATCCTCTGTGTTTAACCCATCTGAAGCAGTGAACACACGCACGCACCCAGAGCAGTGGGCAGCCACACTAGAGCACCCAGGGAGCAGTCAGGGGTCAGGTACCTTGCTCAAGGGCACTTCAGCCCAAGGCTGCCCCACGTTAACCTAACTGCATGTCTTTAGACTGTGGGGGAAACCGGAGCACCCGGAGGAAACCCACACAGACACGGGGAGAACATGCAAACTCCACACAGAAAGGCCCTCGCCGGCCGCTGGGTTCGAACCCAGAACCTTCTTGCTGTGAGGCAACCGTGCTAACCGCTACACCACCGTGCCACCCAATTATTATATCTAATTGTAAAATCTTATTGAATTTTCTCATATTTTCATAACAGCGAATGCCATCATCTTAGTCTCTTCCAGAATATAATGTCATTATGTAAAACGTACTGCATTTATTTAATCAGCTGTTAACCATGCACAGAAGAGTGGGCATAAACTTGAGGGAAATACTAACAAAACCCCTCATTTTGATTGTTTAAATCAATGCAAGTGTGGGAAAAGCTAGAGCTGCTCAATCGATTACTCAATCTAACTATTAAATAGCTTTAGTATCAATACACAGGTGATTATAGGAAATCGTGCGCTGATCGGTTGAGAAATTTGGACTATTTCTCGATAATCACCTCGAGCGACTCGGCAAAATGGCGGCCAATCGCTTTGTCACCGTAAGTGAGGAAGAATTATAAATTATAAAAGAAAATGCTGTTCCTAAAAGCACTAAAGATGCTACAAAGTTTGGGCTAAAACTATTCAAAGGTAAGGTGGAATTGTGATTTATTTTATCTATTTCAAAACAAAGTATTTTATGTGAGTCGGCATAGATAAGTGACACAAGTCTGTATGCATTACATTTGCATGCCGCTTTTGATGTTTGAAATAAATTATTTTTTAAATATGATTTAAATTAAAAAAATAATAATCACCTGAGGCGGCATGGTGGTGTAGTGGTTAGTGCTGTCGCCTCACAGCAAGAAGGTCCTGGGTTCGAGCCCCGGGGCCGGCGAGGGCCTTTCTGTGCGGAGTTTGCATGTTCTCCCCGTGTCCGCGTGGGTTTCCTCCGGGTGCTCCGGTTTCCCCCACAGTCCAAAGACATGCAGGTTAGGTTAACTGGTGACTCTAAATTGACCATAGGTGTGAGTGTGAATGGTTGTCTGTCTATGTGTCAGCCCTGTGATGACCTGGCGACTTGTCCAGGGTGTACCCCGCCTTTCGCCCGTAGTCAGCTGGGATAGGCTCCAGCTTGCCTGCGACCCTGTAGAAGGATAAAGCGGCTAGAGATAATGAATGAATGAATGAATGAATGAATAATCACCTGTGTATTTATACTAAAACAATTCCATCTCAGGCTCAATTGTATTCGCCATTGGCGAATAATTGTTAAGTAAACGACAAAGATTTTGATGATCTTATATACTTTGAAGAACAACCCTAGTGAATTGTAAAAATGAATTTTGTAGCTAAAGTGTAGTACATTTTACATGCAAAAACTGTTTAGTATTTAGTCTTTAGCGGCCTCCAAGTGGTGTAACAGAAAAGTTTAATTCATTCTATTATCTGAGATCACAAGTTCGAATCCCGATGATGCCACGGCCATCTACGGCTGGGAGTCAAGCAAGCAAAACTGGCCATGCTGCCACAGAAGGGAGGAATGGTATACTCTCTCTCCCCGTCAATCAAAGCAATATCGGCCAATCATGGGCGTCTGTGAGTTCATGTCCGCTGAAGACAGTATATAGTGCTTGCCTCTGAGTGTGTTACGCTGCCCTGTGGCGCAGCATGCACAGTATTTTGAAAAGATGCAGAAGTTTGCGTCATGTCTCAAAGGAAGCACGTGTTTCAGTCCCAGTAATTTAGCTTGACATAAAGTAGGAACCTAGTCTAATTACACCGCGCCTTTGTGGTATAATACAGCTTCTTTCCTTTGAACATGCTGTGTTTTAGGTTATTGTACATGAAGCTTTACAGTAATAACACCAAACAACAAACGGATGACTCAGCTATTGAGAACTGTGCAATGTGAGGTTGAGTCAGCTTAAAGATGATGTAGATGACATATTCAGAGTGAAGAATTACACCCAAATCTCTATCTTTACATTTGTTTTAACCGTGACCTGGATCTGGATGTACCTCAGCGATCCTGAACCCTTCATCAGTGTTGGTTTAAAAGCCTAGATTTAAAAAAATGCCTGCCTTTTTGCAAGCCATCAGGCACAAGCAACTTCTTTTTTAGGGTCAATCATTTGTTGTTTTGATATAATATGTCAGCAGTTACCAACGACACAAGGAACTCGTTTATTAAAAATCCTTTACTATATCATCCAGACAGCTTAAAGCCCTACAGCATATGAGTAACAGAGTGATTAGCTAAAAAGGACATGCCACTCTCTGCTAGCTCTCGCTCTCTCTCTCTGTGTATGTGTGTCTGTGTGTGTGTGCCAAGCCTTTTCTATAATTCATGTGCCAAGGGATGAACATCTCTATTTTCAGATGGCTACAGACGTTCAGAGGGCATATGCTGCCACATGCTCCCCCACTTGCCCTCGACATCCCACAGTGCTTCCAGATTAACACTGTATTATTATTATTATTATTATTATTATTATTGCGCAAAATACATGAAAATATCAAATTCATTCAGGTTTGCCAATTTAGCCTTAAGGCATGCATTCGTAACGTAACGTATGTATGGACTCTCCAATGCTACTGTTATTGAACATTAATGAATGTGTTTTTTTCTTTCCTTTTTAATATATATGTATATCTTTTCCTAAGTCCTCAGTGAATAGGGAGAATATAACTGTATTTGGCTGCCTGCATCATGGAATGCCGCTAACCCTTCAAGACAACTCCTCTGTCAAGTGCGAGTCTGGTAAGAGACGCATCCTATGTGCTTCGCCCCAGTCATGCAAATAAATAATAAATGAGGAAATAAATAACCCAGAGATGACTCAATACTGAAATCAGGATTTACACTTTGGTTTCTTTGGGCTGCTGATTTCTATATTCAGCTGTCAGTTACTAGCCAAATATAATTAACAGTTATTCCACGAAATCGAGTCATACATGAGCTGATAGCTGATGAGGCACGTGGCTATAAGCCATGTACAACGAGATTGAATGGAATAACTGTTTCGTTCTATCCGCATTCACTAGATTTTGAGAAACAGAGCATTTTTATTTTATTTTTTGCAAATTCGATAAATAAAAACTTTATACAAAACATCCGACAAAATCATTTCCGCTTAGAATGTAAACAAACCAGCGAAATAACAGTAGCAATTTGTGAAAAATGCGACAGTAATAATTCTTGAAAAATAAAAAAAGGTACGTTCTTACCATCAAATACTTTCATTCCATATTTTATTGCTTTTTTATATTTTTGGGGGATTTTGTTTTCGAGTAGAGTTTTTATTTCATCCTCGGTTGGTTCACCAACACACTCCGCCATTTTGTTTTTCTCTTCTCATGGTATATGAGCTGATATCCTAGTAGTAGAGTAGCCAATTCGAGTGTACGATTGCTCATGTCCAGTGAATGTGGATAAAATAATATCCTCTATGATAGTGAGACATCGACATTTCTATTAATGTTGAGAACTCTGTTTAATAAAACAAACCAATCCATATTGTTCCCAAAATGATGGCAGCATAAAAGAATTAGGACTCTCCACATATTTAACCCCTGCATTTTGAGGAGACACAAGTTGCCTCAAGAATTCTAATTTAATACTGATAGACAATACAATGTCATCAAGGACCTCTTTTATTCTTTGAATTTGGGGAAAAGTAACTCTTTAGCTTACAACATTTTTGCCTTTTGAATATTTAGGAAAGTCATAACTGAAAAAATGTAAAACACACACACACACACACACACACACACACACACACACACACACACACACAGTAGCCATAAAATTAAAAACACTGAAAGGTAAAGTGAATTACATTGATTATGTTGTCACAGTGGCACCTGTCTAGGGGTGGGATATATTAGGCAGCAAGGGAACAGTCAGTTCTTGAAGTTGATGTGTTGGAAGCAGGAAAAATGGGCAAGCGTAAGGATCTGAGCGACTCTGACAAGGGCCAAATTGTGATGGCTGGACATCTGGGTCTGAACATCTCCAAAATGGCAGGTCTTGTGGGGTGTTCCCGGTATGCAGGGGTTAATACGTACCAAAAGTGGTCCATGGAAGGACAACCGGTGAACCGGCGACAGGGTCATTGGTGTCAAAAGCTCGATGATTCGCATGGGGCACGAAGGCTAGAACATATGGTCCAATCCTACAGAAGAGCTACTGTAGCACAAACTGCCAAAAAAGCTAATGGTGGCACCATTCTGTTTTAGCCAGCATTAATTTTTTCAGCAGTTTGTGCTACAGTAGGTCTTCTGTGGGATTGGACCACAACTTCAAGAACTGACTGTTCTCTTGCTGCCTAATATATCCCACCCCTTGACAGGTGCCATTGTAATGAGATAATCAATGTTATTCACTTCATGTGTCAGTGCTCACAATGTTATGGCTGATCGGTTTGTGTATATACAGTATTTCTCTCTCTTCTTATCCTCTGTCGTGAATTTTACCTCTAAACAGAGTCAATTTCAGGATTCCTTTTGTCTGTGAACACCACGACAAACATTACCAAGCTGCGGATCCCATACCCCCAGACTGGCACCTGGTACCTCAGCCTCCGATCTCTACGCTCCACAGAACATGGGTAAGTCCAGATCCAGATCAACTCCACATCCAAACACATTTAAAAAGTCATACAATCCACACTTTTCCCCTCAGAGACATTAACTTAGATGCAAACAATACTTTGGATGTGAATGGCATTGAATATTGAGTAGTACTGGTACACATTCATCTAAAGTCTTTCAGATACAGTGCTATGTTGACAGCTACCATGCTAAAACTTTTATGGCACTTTCAAGCCATTAATGCAAATTAGCCAGTCAGACAGAGAGTTCATCTAAAGTTTGAGACCACAATTTCAGTTCGTCAAAAGAAAGACTTTTGTACTTTGAAAGCCTTAGGGAACATACCTCCATATCTACCTCTATAGCTGCTTCAGAGCATGTAAAAAAGAAAGATGCCTTTTAACTTTTGCTCACTTTTCATCTAGTTTTAATGATTTTCCCTTGTTGCCAAGCTATTTTCAGGATAGACATTTTATCAAAGTCAGAGGAAGCTTAAAACAGTCCCAAGAGGCAGTTTGTATTCTGCAATACTGTCCAGTGAATGTATACTAATGTTCGTATTGTTATCCTTTGCAGGTTTGAGGCGTGCCCTAATATAACAGCAGAAGTGTATCTTCGGTCCTATCTGACCCCATGTATCAACGACTGTGGCACTTATGGCCAGTGCAAACTCCTCCGCACCAATAACTACTTGTACGCTGCATGCGAGTGCAAAGCAGGTGATCAATCTTATGCTTTAAAACAGCTTTTCTTGTGGCATATTATTGCTTCTTTGGTCCTGCCCAGTTCTGTAAAGATATTATTTCAATTTTCTCTGTAAGTTGACCTTCTGTCGATGCTCAAAGTGGAGATCCAGAGTGGAAATTTTGCAGTGATTTTGTGTGAACCAAGAGAGCACAGCTCAGTGAAAATGCTACTGTGTCCTATTATTGCTTACATGATTACATGTTTAAAATGTAAAGGGTGTTTTTGCGGTTTTATTTTTATTTATTTATTTTTGCATACAAGCATAACCTTAAAGCTAGACCGCCTTTCAGATTTTTCAAGTGTAGGTCATAAAAAGAATTTTCCCTGACACCCAATTATTTTTGCTTAGTGGTCCAAAAGCTACTGAATTCGAATCACAGAGTTCCAACTTTATTAAGGTTTTTTAAAAAAGAACAATTAATGAATTTAGGGCCACTTGGCCCTAAATTCTCTACTATTTTGTACGCTGTCGTCTGCTGGGGCAGCGGCTTGAAGGTGAAGGACACCAACAGACTCAATAAGATCATCAGGAAGGCCAGCCATGTTGTAGGCGTGGAACTGGACTCTCTGACAGTGGTGTTGGAGAAAAGGACCCTGTCCAAAATAAAAACAATCTTAGATTGTCCTTCCCACCCTCTACATGAGGAGCTGATCAGCCACAGGAGCACATTCAGTAAATGGCTGATTCTTCCACGCTGCACAACTGAGGTGGTGTTTACATTAGACCGTATCAGTGGATCATCAGATTAACGTTTTTAAAACGATTCGTGTGCACACAGCAACACCAATACACGATTCGTGTGCACACAGCAACGCCAATACAGATACGCTAATCACATGACTAATTAGATGGCACGTAAGTTGAAATGTGTCAGTGCGGCTCAGCGCTTCCTCCTCAGCGGCTGCGCTCCAAATCACTCCGCCCTGAACAGCAAGTGCCCTCTGGAGGGTGCGCACTCCGGCCCTGCGCAGCTCACAGAGCGCGCGAGTGAAGCGTACGAGCAGTGATTCGGGACTGAGCCACTGTGTGTGTGTGATCCCAGTGCATATCGGGCATGCGCAAGTCACTCACCACTTGCAAGTGGAAGGATGGCAAGCCTAAAGACAATCATAACTACACAATGGGCAGTATTTGTATCTTACCATGAACAACATTAAGAATGACAAAGCAAAGCATTATATTCATACTTTTATACTCTTTAATGAAAAACAAAAAGGTGATACAAGGCGGAAACAATAGCAGGAAGTGAAGTCCGCGCCGTTTTTCAGCAGTCGCGTCACATGACCAACGTGGCATGAACAACACCAGCGAATCAGGAAGGTGGATGTCACAGTGACGTTGTCCAATGACGACGTCAGCTAGAGCTCAGCACTGCGTTTCCTCGTATCTCAATGTTTATACAGCACCGGATCCGATACGAACTGGGTTGAATATGTGGGCCCTGGCGGATTCAAGTTGTTCCGCCTGTGGAGTCGTTTCCCGGCATTTTAATGTGAACGGACAGTGCATCCGCAACGAAAACGAGACGGATACGGTCTAATGTAAACACCACCTGAGAGACAGGAAATCATTCCTACCTGTTGCAGTCAAGCTGTACAATGCCACTGTATAACTGTGGTACACTGTCTTACCATGTATACTGTATCCTTAACTCAGGTGCAATATATGTATATAGGAATCATTGTATATAAAATCACTTCATTTTGCTTTTACTTAGGTTATTGAACTTATTTAAATTTATTTTATTTTTATTTATTCTTTTTTCAGGCGATTTTATCTTCTATTTTTAGACATGTTTACTTCTTCTTTGATTCAGGAGCTTGGTAGCAAATTTGAATTTCCCTCTGGGGATTAATAAAGTAATTCTGATTTCTGATTCTGATTTTTTTCCCGCTTCACCGTGACCCAATTCAAGATACTACGTCATGCATCACGTGGTGGGCTTTCCCCGTTCGCGCAAGGCATTGTGGGATACAAATTTGAAACAGGAGAGACGAATGGAGGATGTGAGTGGGCAAATGAAATGTGAAAGACTGACGACAGTAATGGAAAGCGAGAAGAAAAGACGTTATGTTGCAAAGGAAAGGAAACGCAGGACCAAACTAATAAATATTGGTGGTCAGCAAGCAGCTCGGTGTGATAAGCTGTTTGTTTAGCGAGAGAATGATGTAACTGTCAGTGCACAGTCAAGGTAAACCTGTAGATGGCAGTAATACAACACTGTGGATACCAGCTGCTGTAAAACCCAAAAGAAGAAGGTAAACCTGTGCATGCGCACTTCCTCTGTCTGCTTGACTGTGCAAAGTGAGTGATTTGCTAGGGAATCACATTATTTGCTCAGGAATCCATCCATCCATTATCTGTAGCCGCTTTATCCTGTTCTACAGGGTCGCAGGCAAGCTGGAGCCTGTCCCAGCTGACTACGGGCGAGAGGCGGGGTACACCCTGGACAAGTCACCAGATCATCACAGGGCTGACACTTATGCCCCTTTTCCACCAAAGCAGTTCCAGGGCTGGTTCGGGGCCAGTGCTTAGTTTGGAACCGGGTTTTCTGTTTCCACTGACAAAGAACTGGCTCTGGGGCCAGAAAAACCGGTTCCAGGCTAGCACCAACTCTCTGCTGGGCCAGAGGAAAGAACCACTTATGTCAGCGGGGGGGCAGAGTTGTTAAGACCAACAACAATAACAAGACCGCGAAAGATCACCATTTTTAAGCGACGAGAAGCAGCAGCTGTACAAACGTGAAGTCATCCATTATTATTATTGTTGTTGTTGTTGCTGCTGCTGCTTCCGTGTTGTTTTTGCTTCGATATTCGCGCCAAGGTTTATGCAAACGTAGGGACGTAACTGACGTATACAGTGACGTAACTGACGTATACAGCGACATAATGACGTGGCTTCCCTTAGCACCACGAGCTATGGAAAAGCAAACTGGTTCTCAGCTGGCTCGCAAGTTGAACGAGTTGTGAACCAACACCAGCACTGGCCCCGAACCAGATTTGGTGGAAAAGGGGTAACAGAGACAAACAACCATTCATACCTACGATCAATTTAGAGCCACCAATTAGCCTAACCTGCATGTCTTTGGACTGTGGGGGAAACCGGAGCACCTGAAGGAAACCCTCACAGACAAGGGGAGAGCATGTAAACTCCATACAGAAAGGCCCTCGTCAGCTGCTGGGCTCGAACCCAGAACCTTCTTGCTGTGAGGCGACAGTGCTGACCACTACACCACCGTGCTGCCAGCTTGGGAATCTCCTCAAATTAAATAACTTCCCAGGCACACAATGGCCTGATATTTTGTGAGATATTACAGAAATAAATATATATCACAATGACCAAATTTCAGAGGGAACTAAATTTCACCGATTTTATGAAATCGAAAGGCCGTCTAGCTTTAAACAATAATTCAAGTTCATCATCTGTTCATTTCTGATGTCACTTGTTCCCTTATTTTTGTCTTTTTTTTATGAGCCATTCAGGATATATTGCTAGGCATTATTATTAAAAACTGCTAAAATAGCTTCGAATGGGACACTTTTCATTCGTTTCAATTTTACAGCTTTATTTAAACACTTTAAACTGATTGCAGTGCGAGGTAAAGGGTATTGGGATGTTAATCACCAAAATCTTTCCTAATTTCATGATAATCACCTGCTTGACAGTTAAACGACAATCAGGCATAATTGGCAGGTTAAGTTAAATGATGAATCGCATGTATGTCACTCATCTCACCTTGTGAATAAGGGATCACGAATCAAATACTAGCTTAATTACAGGACATGGGATAATGCTGGGAAATATGCAAATCAAAGCCTCTTAATTACCTCCCAATTAAGGATCCTCTTGTGTTTCACGTTTTGTTTCTCCCCCTAGATTCTCTCTTGCGATTTCTATTGCCAGTTGCATAAACTCCCTTCCCCTTTAATGGATATTTGTAGGCAAACAACTAGCATTGAAAGATTTTCTCTTTAAGTTAAAGAAGGAATGCTCTGACTCCTTACACAGGCACAGCCTTTCTTCTCAAGTGTCTGAAAGAGCTCCAACTGATCTTTGCTTTTACCACTCAGTCCTTATTTGAACTGTAAGAGATGAGGGATTTTTTTGTCTGGGAATTGTACTGATTAAGCAGCCATAATTAAAATTAGTGTCTTCAGAAAAGACCGTGATGTGCCTATTTTCCACAGTGGTTAAATCACAGCAGGCTGACAGGATCCAATCTATATTTATGAACTTGCTCACAAAGATACGTTGATGAGCCAGCAAATGTGTGTGTGTTTCTCTTGTTTTGGTGTTCAAGTATGATATGCAAGTGTTATTTGGTTGTGTTTATGTGTTTATGGATGCAGAAGGAGCTGTTTGTCCATGCATATGATTGTGGTTAAAGTTTATCATGTTAGCTAAATAAGACAGGCTTGGTTGTAAAAGAAAATTCCAAAACTTTGAACATTTTGAAGACCATCAAAATCCATTATTAAAACGTGTAAACAACATGGCACAACCAAGATTTTGCCCAGAGAAGACATCCATCCATACATCCAACCATTATCTGTAGCCGCTTATCCTGTTCTACAGGGTCGCAGGCAAGCTGGAGCCTATCCCAGCTGACTATGGGTGAGAGGCAGGGTACACCCTGGACAAGTCGCCAGGTCATCGCAGGGCTGACACAGAGACAAACAACCATTCACACTCACACCTACAGTCAATTTAGAGCCACCAATTAGCCTAACCTGCATGTCTTTGGACTGTGGGGGAAACCAGAGCACCCAGAAGAAACCCACGTAGACACGGGGGAGGGCATGCAAACTCCACACAGAAAGGCCCTCGCCAGCCGCTGGGCTTGAACCCAGGACCTTCTTGCTGTGAGGCAACAGTACTAACCACCATGGCACCTCCAGAGAAGACAGTCCACCAAAAATCAGTTACTGGGTAAGGAGGGTATTAGTCAAAGAGGCAGCCAAGAGACCAGGGATACGTAACTCTATGAACTGGTGAGATCTGCAGCTCAATTGGGAGAAACTGAACACAAGAAAACCAATGACTGGACACTCCAGTCTGTGATTTCAGTCTCCAGTCTATGCTTTATGAAAGAGTGCCAAGAAAAAAGTCACATGTGGAAAATGTTATCTGATCTGTTGAGACCAAAATGTAAGTTTTTGTTCTCGGCACAAAGTACTACATTTCACAGAAATCCAACACTATTCATCATTATGAGAACACAGTGAAGCATGGTGGTGGTTGCCTCTTTTGATTTTTGGTGACTTGTATCCTCTAGGCAGATTTGTGGTTGTATCATATTCTTTCCACAGTTTAATAATGGATTTAATGGTGCTCTGAGAGGATCTTCAAAGTTTGGGATATTTTTAATAAACAATCCCACCTCGTACTTTTCAAGAACTTTGTCCAATGTTTGTTCTGATAGCTTATTAGTCTTCATGATGCTGTTTGTCCAAGTATGTTTTCTAACAAAATCTGGGACCTTCCAGAGATCACAATGCCTTAATTGCACACTGGTGGACTACATTCAACTAATTATATGACGTTGATGAGAAGTAATTTAGAAGTTTTAAAACAATGGAGTTGAATACCTCGAAAACACAACTTTTTGATTTTTATTTGTAAATAATTCTGTAAACTATATTGATTTTTACCCCCACGCTGATATTATGGTTACTTTGTGTAGCTTCATGATATATAATGCCAATTAAGGCCATTTCAGTTCCAGTTTCTAACACTACAAAATGTGGAAAGGTTCAAGGGGGCATCAACTTTATCATGCAACTGTATTCTGGGAAAGATCCCCAATTAACTTACAGTGGGTTTTGTAGGACCTTTTGAAAAGCTCACCCCAAAATGAATCCTTTAATGTGTGTGTGTGTGTGTGTGTGTGTGTGTGTGTGTCTCATAGGTTGGGATGGCTGGGGCTGTACAGACAACACAGAAGCGTATTCATATGGATTTCAGCTACTGTCTACCCTGCTGCTCTGTCTGAGTAACCTGATGTTTGTCCCACCTGTGGCCATCGCCATTCGCAGCCATTATTTGCTCGAAGCCTCCGTCTACATCTTCACAATGTTCTTCTCGACAGTGAGTATTTGTTTGAATATCTGAATTGCTCTAACACAGTCTATGAATGAGTGAATCAGTGTATCCATTGTCATGATTACAATGGGCTGGAGTAGAATAAAATAAAGATTATTATATTTCACGTATTTCTTTCATTTTGCATTTATTCACTTGACTGGTGCTTAAAGCTACTTACAATTGAGACAGGATACAACCGATCAGTTGAGGGTAAAGGGGGTTGCTCAAAAACCCAAAAAATGGCAGCTTTGCAATGCTGGGATTTGACCTCACAACCTTCCATATATACATAATATTATGTGGGTCTGCTTGATGCCAACAAAACCACTCTGACCCATCAAAACATGGACTCCACAAGACTCTGAAGGTGTGCTGTTGTATCTGGCACCCTGACATTAGCAGCAGATCCTTTAAGTCCTGTAAATTGTGAGGTGGGGCCTCCATGGATTGAACTTGTTTGTTTAGCACATTCCACAGATGCACAACTGGATTGAGATCTGGGGAATTTGGAGGCCAAGTCAACACTTTTGTCATGTTCCTCAAGTCATTTCTGAACTATTTTTGTAGTGTGTTAGGGTGCATTATCCTGCTGAAAGAGGCCACTGCCATTAGGGAATATGGCTACCATGAAGGGGTGTACTTGGTCTGCAACAATGTTTAGGTTGGTGGTACGTGTCAAAGTAAAATCCACATGAATGCCAGGATCCAAAGTTTTCCAGCAGAACAATGCTCAGAGCATCAAACTGTCTCTGCCAGCTTGCCTTTTTCCCATAGTGCATCCTGGTGCCATCTCTTCCCCCTGGTAAGCAATGCACATGCATCTGGCTGTCCACATGATGTAAAAGAAAACTTCATTCATCAGACCAGGCCACCTTCTTCCACTGTGCCATGGTCCAGTCCTGATTCTCATGTGCCAATTGTACATGCTTTTGGCAGTGGACAGGAGTCATCATGGACACCTTGACTGGTCTGCAGTTACACAGCCTCATACATAGTAAGCTGCAATGCACTGTGTGTTTTGACATCTTTCTATTATAGCCAGTATTAACTTTTTCAGCAATTTGTGCTACAGTAGCTCTTCCGTGGGATTGGACCAGACAGACTAGCTTTCACTACTTGTGGATATCAGTGAGCCTTGGGTGCCCATGATCCTGTTGCTGGGTTACTAGTTGTCTTTCCTTGGATCCCTTTTGGTAAGTACTAAACACTGCATACCAGGAACACCCCACAAGATCTGCTGTTTTGGAGATCCATTTTCCTGCTTCCAACACATCAAATTAGAGAACTGACTTGCTGCATAATATATTCTACCCCTTGACACATGCCATCATAATGAGATAATCAATGTGAGTCACTTCACTTGTCAGTTGTTTTAATGTTATGGCTGATCAGTATGGCGACAGTTCTGTGGGTGGAAATGCCTTGTTGATAAGAGAGGTCAGAGGAAAATGGACAGATAGGTTTGAGATGCCAGGAAGGATATAGTAACCATATAAGCACTCTTTATGACCACAATGAGCAGAAAAGCATCTGAGCATGCCCAATCTGCCAAAGCTTGAAGTAGATGAACTACAGCAGAGGAAGACTACATCAAGTTCCCTCCTGACAGCGAAGAATAAGAATCTGAAGTTACTGTGAGCACAAGCTCACCAAAATGGGACTAGTGATGATGGAAAAATATCACTTGGTCTTTTTTGAACCATCCATCCATTATCCATAACTACATATCCTGTGCAGGGTCTCAGACAAGCTGGAGCCTATCCCAGCTGACTATGGGTGAGAGGCAGGGTACACCCTGGACAAGTCACCAGATCATCACAGGGCTGACACATAGGGACAACCATTCACACTCACACCTACAGCCAATTTAGAGCTACCAATTAGCCTAACCTACATGTCTTTGGACTGCGGGGGAAACCAGAATACCCAGAGGAAATCCAAGCAGACACAGGGAGAACATGCAAACTCCACACAGAAAGGCCACCGTTGGCCACTGGGCTCAAACCCAGAACCTTCTTGCTGTGAGGCAACAGTGCTAACCATTACACCACCGTGCCGCCCTTTATCGAGCCAGTCTGGCCATTCTATACTGACTTCTATGAGTAACTCTAGAGACTGTTATGGGAGAACATCCCAGGAAATGAACAGTTTTTGGTACCACCAACCAACTGAGATCGCATTTTTTCACGTCTGGTGTTAAAATAAAAAAAAAAGGCTGAATGTGAATGGATAACTGCATGAACAAATAGGTGCACAAGTTTATTATCTTCTTATCTTCCTAATCAAGTATTTGGTGAGTGTGTCTTGTCTATACATCTAAAGGTTCACTTTAGCATTTCTGGTTTTGTGGATTACTATGAAAACTATCCATCCAGAAGGCTTTTCATCTGCCTGCAACACCCATCCATACATCCATTACCTGTAGCCACTTATCCTGTCCTACAGGGTCGCAGGCAAGCTGGAGCCTATCCCAGCTGACTTTGGGTGAGAGGCAGGGTACACCCTGGACAAGTCACCAGGTCATCGCAGGGCTGACACATAGACACAGACAACCATTCACACTCACATCTATGGTCAATTTAGAGCCACCAATTAGCCTAACCTGCATGCCTTTGGGGGAAACGGAAGCACCCGGAGGAAACCCACGCAGACACGGGGAGAGCATGCAAACTCCACACAGAAAGGCCCTCATCAGCCGCTGGGCTCGAACTCAGGACCTTCTTGCTGTGAGGCGACAGTGCTAACCACTACACCACCGTGCCACCCTGCCTGCAACACATTCCAACAAAAAGTTGGTAAGGAGGAAATTTAGGGCTAGTAATGAGGTAAAACAATAATGATGTGATTTGAAACAGCTGATGTCAACAGGTGATTGTAATTATGATTTGGTACAAAATCAGTATCCACGAAAGGCCTAGTCTTTGAGGAGCAAAGATGGGCCGAGGATCTCAAGTTTGTCAGCAAATGCATGAGACAATAATTGGAATGTTTAAAAATAATATTCCTCAAAGAAAGATATGAAGGGATTTGGATACATCACCCTCTATGGTGCATAATATCATTAAATGATTCAAAGAATCTGGAGAAATTTCCATGTGTAAAGGGCAAGGGTGCAAGCCTAAGCTGAACACCCGTGATCTGTGATCCCTCAGATGGCACTGCATCAAGAACCGTCATTCATGTATCGCTGATATAACCACATGAGCTCAGGGTTACTTTGGTAAATCTTTATCAAGCTCAGAAATATAGTTACATCCATAAATGGCAGTTAAAACTTTACTGTGCAAAAAAGAAGCCTTACGTTAACTGTATCCAGAAGCGCTGTCGATTTCTCTGGGCTCTCTGGGATGGACCATCACATAGGGTCTGTCATGGTATGGGGTTGTGTCAAAGGTAAATTACACTTCTGTGAAGGCAGCATTAATGCAGAAAAGTACATTGGGGTTTTGGAGCAATATATGCTGCCTTCAAGATGACATCTTTTCCAGGGATATTTCAACAAGACAATGCAAAACCACATTCTGCACACATTATAAAAAAGGCAGGGCTGTGGAAGAAGAGGGTGCCTGTCCTCTCTGTCCCCAATAGAGAACGTGTGGCGAATTTTGAAACGTAAAATATGACAATGACAACCATATACTGTTGCACACCTTAAGACCTGTTTGGAGGAAGAATGGGACAAAATAACACCTGAGAAGAAATGGCAACATTATAAAGTGGTAAATGCTTTACTAGTAGTCCTAACTTTTTTGAAATGTGTTCCAAGAATCAAAATTGAAGTGTTTATGTTAAAAAAAAAATCATGAGGTAAAACATCAAATAGTGTGCTGTTGTTGCACATCTCTAAAGACCTGTCCTGGAGCAACAACACCGCATCACTGGCCAAAAAAGCCCAACAGCGTCTGTACTTCCTCCGCAAACTGAGGAGAGCAAGAGTCCCGGCCCCCATCATGCACACTTTCTACAGAGGCACCATCGAGAACATCCTGACCAGCTGCATCACCGTGTAGTACGGCGCCTGCACCGTGTCCTGCTGCAAGACTCTGCAGTGCATCGTGAGAGCAGCTGAGAGGATCATTGGCGTCTCTCTCCCTTCTCTAATATAATAACTCCCGCCGCACCCGCAAAGCCATCAGGATTGCAGGTGACCCCACCCACCCATCTCACAGCCTCTTCAGTCTGCTGCCGTCGGGGAGGAGACTGCGGAGTCTCCGGGCCAAAAGCAGCAGGCTCAAGAACAGTTTCTTTCACCAGGCGGTCAGGAGGCTCAACTCCCTCCCTGTTCTGCCCCTCCTCCCCCCTCTGCCCCCTGCCACAGATTCCTCTCGCACACCCCCCTTCAGCATCTGACACGTCATCCTCACAGTCCCCCCCCCAACACACACACACATACATCTCATCGTTCATTAACACACTGAACTCAGGCACTGCACATTTCACTTTACCTCGCTCATTTGCACTATTCCGCACTACCTCAACTTAACAGCTGCTAGTTTGTTTACACTGCTTATTTCATGTTTACCTGCTATACCTCAAGTGCCCTTGACTGTTTGGTTATTTGAACCAATTTATGTGCGTGTGCGTATGTATATATATATGAGTGTTTAGTCTATGTCTAGTTCATATCTAGAGTGTTTGTACTGTTTATATTGTCTGTTTGAGTGTTTAGTCTGTGTGTAGTTCTTATCTAGTGTTTATACTGTTTATTTATACTGTTTATATCATTTGAGTGTTTAGTCTGTGTGTAGTTCCTATCTAGAGTGTTTATACTGTTTATATTGTTTGTTTGTTTTTTTCAATTATTCTATTCTATTTTTATTTATTGCATTGCCTGTTTGCACCGTGGGTCAGAGAGGACTGATATTTCATCTGTGCTGCATGTCAAGCATGTATAGCATATTTGACAATAAAGTTGACTTGACTTGTATTGTTTTGAGTGCAACACAGGCCAAATATTATTAACAAACCATTGTTTTCAGTTTTAATTTCAATTTCAACGTACCGTCCCAACTTTTTCCGATTTATGGTTGTACAATATAGCTCTTCTACTCTTTTTTTCTTTCTTTCTGTAGTTCTACCATGCCTGCGATCAGCCGGGCATTGTCGTGTTCTGCATTATGGAGTATGATGTCCTCCAGTTCTGTGATTTTCTCGGCTCCCTCATGTCCGTCTGGGTTACGGTCATTGCCATGGCCAGACTTAAATCCATCATCAAGCAGGTAATGTTGACTTGATGTCAACATTGTTATAGCTTAATTCAGCAATAATGCAATCAAACATGCAGTAGACTTTATATGATTCCATGATTTAATATTCTGCATCGACAGTCAATTTCAGGTCGTATAACTGATAGTGTGCACTGGACTTTTTGGCTCTGGAGAAGTTCAGAAGTTGTCTCGCCCTGATTTAGTGCTGTAATATAAAAACGTGAATATCAGTATTCATCTTTATGAGTAAAATATACTTTAATTTTGTAGTGAACATTTCAGGCAAGTCTCTGCATGTGCATAACATTTCCTGTTTTCCTCTGGCATACTCAGGGCCATGAGAGAATTTTAGAAAGAAATATTGAACACTCACAGGAGACAGAAATAGATTGTGTGCATGCATGGGTGTGTGTGTGGTAGTAATGAGGCATTTTTCAACAAATTAAAATGCTAGAGAGACTACATCTTTACCACAATTGTATCAAATTACAATTGAACCATAAAATTGTTTCAAATGGTTTATTTTGTTAAGAGTGTACTTTAGCATCTGAGAGGAACAAGAGGCATGGCACTCACAGTCTTTCACCTGTAAAATGTTTTAGTGACCTCATGTTAATTCTGCTCACTTTGAGTAGGTGCTGTACCTGCTAGGGGCGATGTCTCTATCCATGGCTCTTCAGCTGGACCGTCATGGCCTGTGGAACCTTCTAGGCCCCAGCCTTTTTGCCTTGGGTATAATGGCCATTGCCTGGGTAAGAAGCGTCTAATACATCTCTTGCCTGTAGAGATGCTCTAAAGCCATTTCAATAAATGTTTTAATAGAAAGCTACAGCATGTAAGTTGTCTAGTAGTGCCAGAGAACATAGATAGAACTGGAGTTGCAGGATCAGAACTTTTACAGAATGTGTGATGTAATGTGATGCGATGTATAATGTAGGCTTATAAATTTAAAAAGGTTTTGGCAAAGTTACCCTCTGGCTAAAACTAGGCTTGGAAGTTATTTATGCAACTGCTGAATCATGAAACAAAGTTTGGAAGTGAAATTAAAGAACAAGTATGTTCACCAAAATACTTTAGAGTTTCTTTTCAGCTTTGGAGTAATTGCTGGGTTTCACGTGACGACACATCCGCCTCATTAGTTATACAAAACTTTAGCTGGTGGTCTCCCAAAGCTCAGTTGACAAAGCGTTCGTATGGAGAAGGTGCATTGCTCCCATGAAAAATGCCTTATGCTTGCGTTGTTTTAGGTCGTTCGAATCGATCAAACCGTGAAACTGATAAAAGTTTCTTCAGGGTTCCCCGTAAACTAATAAAAAAGGGTGAACGAACACAGGATTTCACAAAAAGACATCGAGAAAGGTGGCTTTTGAACCTCTCATTGAAACCGAAGGGAGCCGAGTCGAAGCATGCTCAAGTTTGCAGTGATCACTTGGTGAAAGGTTTGGGTGGAACGGTGGTGTAGTGGTTAGCGCTGTCGCCTCACAGCAAGAAGGTTCCGGGTTCGAACCTCACGGCCGACAGGGGCCTTTCTGTGTGGAGTTTGCATGTTCTCCCCGTGTCCACGTGGGTTTCCTCTGGGTGCTCCGGTTTCCCCCACAGTTTAAAGACATGCAAATTCGGTACAATGGGGCCACTGTAATTGGCGCAAGCTGTTGTGGTTTCCCATGCCATGATGTATGTGTATATATATATATATATATAGATCTTCCTATGGCAAAAGCTAAATAAAATAAAAAGTAAATTAAATAAATTAAAAAAAGTATCTCCATCTCAGCTATGTCCTTAGTGTTTTCCAAGTACTTTTCTTGCTATGTGTAGTTATTTTATGGTACTCTTTTTTTAGTCACAAAGCGCTAAAGTCCCCAGCTGTTTCTCTGTTTACTCCTCACAAAGTCCATATGCATGAAGGTTGCAACAAAATTCTTCCTCAGCCATACAGTTACAATGCACCGTGATCACGTCTCCGTCTTGTTTAACTAAGATCCAGGTCTTTAAAGGGGTTTCTGATGATCTTTATGAATGATTTACCTGAGAGATAAGAGCCAACACAAGTGAGAATCAAGCAAACTGTTGTTTGTTTACACTTCAACTTCGTTATAAAGACGTGAACGAAAAGCTTAAAAAAAAACATACTTACATGGGCAAAAACAATAAAGGATAAATTTGGCAGCGACTTGATACCGAGGTCCTTTACCCAGACACACACAAAAAAGTTGTAAGACTCCATACTCTTCCATGCTTTCATCTGTTTTGCGGTATAGAAGGATGTCTGCAACACCAGATAGTTAGAGATGTTGGGTAACTCGACATTTTCAAGATCATATGACAAATCCTTCTTTCCCAGACTGTAGGGATCGATTCCATTGTACAGTGGTGCTTGAAAGTTTGTGAACCCTTCAGAATTTTCTATATTTCTGCATAAATATGACCTAAAACATCAACAGATTTTCACACAAGTCCTAAAAGTAGATAAAGAGAACCCAGTTAAACAAATGAGACAAACATTTTATACTTGGTCATTTATTTATTGAGGAAAATGAGCCAATATTACATATCTGTGAGTGGCAAAAGTATGTGAACCTCTAGGATTAGCAGTTAATTTGAAGGTGAAATTAGAGTCAGGTGTTTTCAACCAATGGGATGACAATCAGGTGCGAGTGGGCACCCTGTTTTATTTAAAGAACAGGGATCTATCAAAGTCTGATCTTCACAACACATGTTTGCGGAAGTGTATCATGGCACGAACAAAGGAGATTTCTGAGGACCTCAGAAAAAGCATTGTTGATGCTCATCAGGCTGGAAAAGGTTACAAAACCATCTCTAAAGAGTTTGGACTCCACCAATCCACAGTCAGACAGATTTTGTACAAATGGAAGAAATTCAAGACCATTGTAACCCTCCCCAGGAGTGGTCGACCAACAAAGATTACTCCAAGAGCAAGGCGTGTAATAGTTGGCAAGGTCAGAAAGGACCCCAGGGTAACTTCTAAGCAACTGAAGGCCTCTCTCACATTGGCTAATGTTAATGTTCATGAGTCCACCATCAGGAGAACACTGAACAACAATGGTGTGCATGGCAGGGTTGCAAAGAGAAAGCCACTGCTCTCCAAAAAGAACATTGCTGCTCATCTGCAGTTTGCTAAAGATCACGTGGACAAGCCAGAAGGCTATTGGAAAAATGTTTTATGGACGGATGAGACCAAAATAGAACTTTTTGGTTTAAATGAGAAGTGTTATGTTTGGAGAAAGGAAAACACTGCATTCTGGCATAAGAACCTTATCCCATCTGTGAAACATGGTGGTGGTAGTATCATGGTTTGGGCCTGTTTTGCTGCATCTGGGCCAGGACGGCTTGCCATCATTGATGGAACAATGAATTCTGAATTATACCAGCAAATTCTAAAGGAAAATGTCAGGACATCTGTCCATGAACTGAATCTCAAGAGAAGGTGGGTCATGCAGCAAGACAATGACCATAAGCACACAAGTCATTCTACCAAAGAATGGTTAAAGAAGAATAAAGTTAATGTTTTGGAATGGCCAAGTCAAAGTCCTGACCTTAATCCAATCGAAATGTTGTAGAAGGATCTGAAGCGAGCAGTTCATGTGAGGAAACCCACCAACATCCCAGAGTTGAAGCTGTTCTGTACGGAGGAATGGGCTAAAATTCCTCAAAGCCGGTGTTCAGGACTGATCAACAGTTACTGGAAACGTTTAGTTGCAGTTATTGCTGCACAAGGGGGTCACACCAGATACTGAAAGCAAAGGTTCACATACTTTTGCCACTCACAGATATGTAATATTGGATCATTTTCCTCAATAAATAAATGACCAAGTATAATATTTTTGTCTCATTTGTTTAACTGGGTTCTCTTTATCTACTTTGAGGACTTGTGTGAAAATTGATGATGTTTTAGGTCATATTTATGCAGAAATATAGGAAATTCTAAAGGGCTCACAAACTTTCAAGCACCACTGTACATAGCAATCTTCTGAATATATCTAAAGCGAGCAGTAGCTTCTAGATTACGAGCATACTCTGATACGTTATCACTAGTTGTTTGCACTACGGCAGCCATTTAGACCACCAGCTATTTCACTTCCGGTAAAACCGCCAAGAAAAGTCACGTGACTGAAACCCAGCAATTCCTTGGACAAAATGTTGGATGACGCTGCAATGCACCACACTCCAAAAATAGCTCATGATCCTCTTGGTATGAAAATCTGTGGTGTTGGTAAAGTGCTCATGCTAAGTGCTAGGACTGGCTTCTCCTCATCCTGGCTGATTGCAAACATAGCACCTCATTATTTGCAATTTGTTAGGTGGTTTTAATTTATTTGGTTCAACATGTGGCCTTTCACTTTTCACTAGCTCTGAACATTGCAGGACATTTATCTTAGGTAGTGGTCATTAGCATGTCGGCTAAGATAAAATGGAGGGCACCGACATTACTTTATACAGGACGTATTAGTCATGCCTTTATAGTTCCATTACCAGGCAGCTTGTTCTTTCTCTATCACAATAATGTGTTTCCTGAAGTGAACAGATAAAAAATAATGGGTGTTGGGAGAGGAGAGGGCTTAGTCGTAGCCTCCGACACAGGAGTTTGATGTGATCAGTGGCTTGAGAGAAGTCTCCCTTGAGCTGAACAGTGGTAGATGTAAGTCAAAATGGAGAACTGAGGTGAGATAAAGTGGCGAGGAGGAAGTTGTGTCTTCATGAGGTGAGTCGGCAATGACAAGTATGAATCATTCGCAATATGTGGTGACTGAGCCCATAAATCGATTTAGCCGGAAAGAAAGAAGGAACCAGTCACAATCTACTGCACAGGGAAGAAAGCACAATCTATGGAAGGCAAAAGTTAAACCTTTTCAACTGTGATTATTTTTACTTTGTAGTTTATATGGAAATAAGGCTTTGAATAACGTGTAGGTGCCATTCTAGTCTGCACACACCAGACATTTCATTACATAAAAATGGATGAGGTCATAAAAAAGAAGGGATGGTTTTTAAGCATTGGAACAGTTTATGGTAAAACACAAAACATCGTTACAGCACATGATCATACCTACATCAATAATTGCACAGCTTTACTGTATATTTCATTACGACTCGATATGTTATATTGTTATTGCTATATCATATTAGTTACTAGAGCAATGTGAAAAATTTAATATGAAAACTGATACAGTACAGATTTAAAGACTCGAAGAACATACAGTATCTCTCGCTCTCTCTCCTTCTTTCTCTCAAACGAATACAAACGCATTGTTCAGAATGAACAGATAATGTATTCTGAATGAATAAAAATACAGATAAGAGTGCTATTTTTTATTTTATTATTTTTTTATTTTTTAGAAAGCTTGCCAGGAAGGTTCACAGGGCATCTGGTTGAGACTGTGTATCTGGACAGGGATTCTGCCAAACACAACAAAAATGTTGCTCAAGTGGGAGGTTTTTACTTTAATCTGGGTGTGAGTGAACACAATATATTTACAGCATCCTTACAATTACAATTAACAGCAAATACAATTAACAAATACATTACAAATTACAAATACAATTAACCTTTGGCTCTTGCGTCTTTGCAGATGGTCTTAGCAGCTGCTTGCGGATGCACAACAAGCACGTTCATGACTGATTGGACTAAGGATGCTGTTAATATAATTAACAGCATCCTTAGTAACTGACTGGTCAGGGTTGTTGTCACAGGCAGGTACAAAAAATAACTGTGTGAGTAAGCTTAAAGCAAAATACAGTCGCATCACTAGTTATGAACTCAAGGAAAAAATATGAAATTATTTCCAGTTTGGTTACAGACGCTTTAGGTTTAAATCCGAACACAGATAGTGGCATTATGTTACATGATGCCGATATATTTGTTACTGTGCATTTAACAGATTAATATTTTCCCTGACCACAGCCGAAATTAATACTTGTTCTCTGAATTAATTTACTTTAATTATATATTTAAAAAAAACACGCTTTCTGCTCCTTACGTTTCCTCAGTACAAATCTTAAACATCAAAAATGCAAATTTTGATTTTTGCCTGGCCACCAGTCCAGTTATTTCTGTGCGTCATTTATTAAATAGATTTAAAACATCCAGTCGAATCTATAAAAATCTGTATGGATCTCATCTCATCTCATCTCATTATCTCTAGCCGCTTTATCCTTCTACAGGGTCGCAGGCAAGCTGGAGCCTATCCCAGCTGACTACGGGCGAAAGGCGGGGTACACCCTGGACAAGTCGCCAGGTCATCACAGGGCTGACACATAGACACAGACAACCATTCACACTCACATTCACACCTACGCTCAATTTAGAGTCACCAGTTAACCTAACCTGCATGTCTTTGGACTGTGGGGGAAACCGGAGCACCCGGAGGAAACCCACGCGGACACGGGGAGAACATGCAAACTCCACACAGAAAGGCCCTCGCCGGCCACGGGGCTCGAACCCAGGACCTTCTTGCTGTGAGGCGACAGCGCTAACCACTACACCACCGTGCTGCCCCAATCTGTATGGATACAATATCTAATTATGTCTATTATTCTCACTCAGACTTCATACAGTTAAGAAGAAATTGTCTCATGGAAAAAAGCACACAGTTTTAATGAATATGGCTAATGTGATTAATATTTCCTACAAAGAAAATCAGTAATGCAAACTTTCCCTAATCCTATCATTAACGTTTTCACAACTTTGCATACAAATCAGGTCATGCAAATTGTTACAGAAGTGATCTTATGCTTCAGAAAAAAATATGTCCTGATTAAGGGCCTGGTCCCACAACACCAATAACGATAACTATAACTACAACTATAAGTCTGCCTGAAGTTAGTTCCAGTCTGAAGCAGTCACACCACAACTATAATCCTGACTATAATATCGCTTGGTCCTGACACTCAGGTAAATAAATGCATGTAACTTAGGAATAGTCATGGAAGTTTTTTCCAAGTAGTAGCACATTATTCCGGGTCATACTGTACAGCTTGGACTTCAAAACAACCCATGTACACACTCCGGTGGTTGATATAATACGGATAGTTCACAGATTATGGAAATATATTAAAAAAGGATATGAAATACAGAGTGGTTGCAGATTTTAATACGGATGTTAATAATTTACGGATTGGTCGCGGACGTTTCAGTATATTACAGATCGGTCACTGATTTCATATGGATGATGTATCATGGATAAAAAATTAAGAAGTCTAAAACCATTAAATGTTTGGACTGCTGAAGTTCATAATTAAAAATATCTTACCTGCATTTATATGTTTACTTTATTAATTTACGATTGGGGCGGCACGGTGGTGTAGTGGTTAGCGCTGTCGCCTCACAGCAAGAAGGTCCTGGGTTCGAGCCCCGGGGCTGGCGAGGGCCTTTCTGTGTGGAGTTTGCATGTTCTCCCCGTGTCCGCGTGGGTTTCCTCCGGGTACTCCGGTTTCCCCCACAGTCCAAAGACATGCAGGTTAGGTTCACTGGTGACTCTAAATTGACCGTAGGTGTGAATGGTTGTCTGTGTCTATGTGTCAGCCCTGTGATGACCTGGCGGCTTGTCCAGGGTGTACCCCGCCTTTTGCCCGTAGTCAGCTGGGATAGGCTCCAGCTTGCCTGCGACCCTGTAGAACAGGATAAAGCGGCTAGAGATAATGAGATGAGATAATTGTTTTCCAATACTTAAGCCCATAAATTTTCTTGGTCCAGGTTCGTAAAGTTTGGTGTCATGTGTGCCAATAAGCACAAGCACAGCCCTTGAGTACATTTTCACCCACAGTCCAAACAACACAGAAATACTGACTCGTCATCTGTATTAACCTCACGGGACAATTGTGTTACGGTGAACAGACTGTTGCAGTTTGCATAAAATTATAGACCACCATAAGCAGCAGTATATATGAGGGCACAGCACTAGTATAGAATATAGAGCATATAGATAAGTAAGTGTTGCTTTCAGGCAAAGCAAATAGCAGTTTGAAATGTCAAGCTGCACTGATGAGTGTGAGCAAGCAGTATACCTGCATAATCAAAATCCCACCATGTGCTATTCATTGCAAGTTTGGAATATTATACACTTCAGTTATTGTCCTCAGCTAGCATATTTCTCTTAGACACACCTTCAAGTATCCCATGATGTATTTTATGTCTTTTTTTTGTCTGTATTTTTATTTCCATGAAATGCTAAAAATAGAGTTCATCTATCCTGAAATGCACCACAGCTGTGGTGTGAATATGGTGCGTTTATCTATCAAACTCCTTTTCTATCAATCAGCTTGTTTGCATGTGTTTTGGCAAGGCTTCGTGTTGCGAATGTGCGCATCCAGCCCAAATGAGAGCAGTGGAGCGGAGCAGAGGACTGCATTCATGCAGAAGCAAAGTCTGATAGAAGAACAGAATATAAACACATTGAAACTGACAAAAAGAGCGAGAGAGAGAGAGAGAGAGAGAATAGCTGTAATAAATTTTCTAGAGTGTCTTCTGGATAACTGCACACACATACTGTGTATCAAAATACCAACAGAGCAGAGCGTCAAAAGTAAAGTAATAAGAAATCTAGGTTCAAATAAGGAGTAGTCTTTCATATTACAGAAGGGCGTGGATAAATTCACACTCTTCCAAATAATACTCTCCCATCAGATGCCCTACAATATGGTCTAATTGTTTTTATCATTGCGTTCTGCGAAATAGATTTTCAGGTGTAAAATGCCTGTGTTCCAACGTGCCAAGTGTCAAAGGACTATTGATTCATGTGTCACCCAATCAATACGAGGTCTCAGACTATTCACAAAGTTGGGAGATAAAGTCCATTTTGCTGACGAAAGCTACTTTTGAATATACTGGATATGTGAGGATCTTTTCGAATTTCAGCATTTTGTTGGCGACTGCATCATTTTATTCAGGATTCTAGAACATCGCCTTTGATCCCTAGAGATAGAGATCGCTTATTGAAAAATAATATTGTTTTCAATGTACAGTATAAAGGAGAAAATGAAACGAAGAAAACGCTGACTTTCCTGTACTTCTCTACAATGGATAACACTTAAAAATTACAGTAAATAAAGGTATACATTGTTTTGTAATTATTAATGCATTTTTATAAACTAATGCTAATTTTTCTGTAGTGCCAATTTGGCCAATTTCAGCACACACAACTGGAGAAACTACTCAGCTTTTCTCCAGCAAAACTCAATCTCACAAGAACTTTTGTTAATAATAGTATAACATCATGGGGCGGCACGGTGGTGTAGTGGTTAGCACTGTCGCCTCACAGCAAGAAGGTCCGGGTTCGAGCCCCGGGGCCGGCGAGGGCCTTTCTGTGTGGAGTTTGCATGTTCTCCCCGTGTCCGCGTGGGTTTCCTCCGGGTGCTCCGGTTTCCCCCACAGTCCAAAGACATGCAGGTTAGGTTAACTGGTGACTCTAAATTGACCGTAGGTGTGAATGTGAGTGTGAATGGTTGTCTGTGTCTATGTGTCAGCCCTGTGATGACTTGTCCAGGGTGTACCCCGCCTTTCGCCCGTAGTCAGCTGGGATAGGCTCCAGCTTGCCTGCGACCCTGTAGAACAGGATAAAGCGGCTAGAGATAATGAGATGAGATGAGTATATCATCATCATCATTCGCCCATATCATCATTCCGACGGTGGGCTGCAGTGTCCACGATTTGCTTCCAAGCTGTTCTATTTTTCGTCGCTCTATATGCATCTGGTGCCGACAGCGTTGTCCATGTGACGATGTCATTCATTCATCTTCTTCTTGGTCTTCCTCTTTTTCCATTTAGAAGGCCGAATAGAATGTCCTTCTCTAATGACTCCAACTGTCTCGAGACATGACCGTAGTAACTTAGTTTGCTTCTTTTAACCATTTCCAGCAGTTGACAATAAACTTTAGCCTCTTGTAAAACATTTTCGTTTGTTTTCTTTGCTGCCCATGGTATTCTCATCATTCTTCTCAGGCACCTCATTTCGAACGCACCAATTCTTTTCTCTTCATTCTTCCTGATTACCCAAGCTTCACAACCATATGTTGCCACCGGCGAGACAAGTGCCTTTACCAATCTGTATTTTCTTGCTATGCTAATCCGTCTATTCTTCCATATAGTATTTAACTTTGACATTACTGCTGCTCCGGGGCGGCACGGTGGTGTAGTGGTTAGCACTGTCGCCTCACAGCAAGAAGGTCCGGGTTCGAGCCCCGTGGCTGACGAGGGCCTTTCTGTGCGGAGTTTGCATGTTCTCCCCGTGTCCACGTGAGTTTCCTCCGGGTGCTCCGGTTTCCCCCACAGTCCAAAGACATGCAGGTTAGGTTAACTGGTGACTCTAAATTGACCGTAGGTGTGAATGTGAGTGTGAATGGTTGTCTGTGTCTATGTGTCAGCCCTGTGATGACCTGGCGACTTGTCCAGGGTGTACCCCGCCTTTCACCCATAGTCAGCTGGGTTAGGCTCCAGCTTGCCTGCGACCCTGTAGAACAGGATAAAGCGGCTAGAGATAATGAGATGAGATTACTGCTGCTCCAAGTCCCAAACGTGCCGTTACTTCTTTGTAACAGTTTCCATCTTCTTTAATTCTGAAGGCAAGGTATGCAAATTCAGACACCTGTTCCAATTTTGATCCCTCAATTACCACATCAATATTTTTACCATTAAGTCTCATAACCTTGGTTTTGCTAGTATTAATTTGTAAACCATACTCCTTTCCTGCATTAATTAATCTGTCCAACAATTATTGTAGTTCTTTTTCTGATGTTGCTATTAATACGATATCATCTGTGTATCTTAAGTTACATATTCGTCTTCCCCCTATTTGGAATCGACCTTCAAATCCATCTAACGCATCCCTCATTACCATTTCTGCCACTATGTTGAACAGGTATGGCGAAAGCACACATCCTTGCCTCACTCCTTTAAGTATTCAAAAACCATTTCGATACTGTCCCTGCTATTCATACCCTTGCCCTCTGATTCTTGTATAAATTTGAAAGTAGTTGAACTAGTTGTGCCAAGTACCCCATGTGCAGACTAAGCCCCTTTACATAGTCTAGCACTGGTTGCCAATGGAAGATAGCCTAGTTAAGACGTGTGCCCAGTGCGCTCAAAGATACCAAACGGAAGCGTCGGTTAAAATGATCTTCTTACACATTTATTTTCTTATCAGTTGCAGTGACAAACATTAACTCATAATAAACATATCAAAATAACAAAACAAACCATTCACTTACAACATACTTAAAGCACACACGGGCACATTCGAAAAACTGTTTGCTTCCCCAATCAGCAACACCTGCATTCAATTTTTCCCTTCATTATAAAGGCCTAGCGTGGACTGCAGTGACCCGGTATACACAAAATAAATAGACAACACCCTGGTGGCGTGGAGCAAAATTACAGGACAAGACAAAGAGTTACATTCATGACACTCAATGAATTATGGCTCATACACCCCATATTTAGCATGGTAAAACAAAGTTTGTCATGATGTATAGAATCAAATGCTTTTTGAAAATCTACAAAGCACAAGTACAACGGTTGCTGGAACTCTTTTGCCTTATTCATAATGGGATTTAAATTTGTTATTTGGTCTCTGGTTCCTTTTTCTGGCCTAAAACCGGCTTGTTCCTGTGCGAGTTCTGTTTCTGTCTTTGCCTGAATGCGATCCAACACTATCTTCAATATAAATTTACTGGCATGCAAAACTAAAGCTATTGTCCTATAGTTTGTGCATTCAGCAAGATCTCCTTTTTTTGGAATAGTCACGAATGTTGTTTCAGTCCATTCTTCTGGCCATTTGCCTGTCTCCCATATTGATGTTATCAGTCTATGCATCCTGTTAAGCACAGGTTCGCTTCCTTTTTGAAATAAATCTGCTGGCACTTCGTCTGATCCTGGTGCCTTTCTACTAGTTAATCGAGATATAGCTCTAGCAACTTCACTTTTTAATGGTGGCGGTTCATGTTCCTCGCCTAGTATTGTTCGGTTGATTTCTTTGTCTTTATAAAGGTCTTCACAGTATTCTTTCCATCTATTTGCAATATCTTCAGGATTTGTAAGAATCACGCCATCTTTGCTTCTTATCACATTGAATCTTGGTGAAAATTTCTTTGTCAATCACTTAACACTTTGGAACATTTTCCTGGTATTACCACTTTTGCCTTCTTTCTCAAGTTCCTCACACATTGTGTCAATATGATGTTGTTTTTCCTTTCCTATAGACCCCTTCGCATGTTTGTAAACAAGCCTACCGTTGCCAGGATGCGCGTGCAGCCTGGACCCAGAAACAATGGCGCTGCCCATAGACCGGCATTATGAGCTGTCAGATTATGCCAAACAATTGTCGTTACAAGATCGAGAATGCTACATAAATAAGTTAACTCTAACAAGTGGACATCGCCTACCGGCTCCGCATTTAATTAAAGAGTGGACGGACGATGTTAGTAAGTTCCCTGGTATACAATGGCCAGATATATACTCGTACCTTATTGACAAGACTTCAGTGTACACCCACGAAAAACTTCGTGCCTACAAGTCTTTAGACGCATATGATTGTTATGTGCGGGCATGTACAACTTGATTAACAATGGGACATTCATATTCATTTTGTTTTAATCAAATTATGCCAGTGATGTGATGGCAATGTGACTTTAGCTACAACAGCAAATACCAACACTAAACAGCAATTTGCAGGAGGTAATGGCATGAAAGGAATGATAGTGTAAAGAGTGCAGCTAAGAGAAATCAGAGCTGCGTAAAAAGCGAGAGGCAGAGAGCAGAAATGAAACTGAACGGGGCGGGAGCTAGGTTAGAGCAGTCAACGTAAGTTGGCATTTAGAGTGAGGGCACACAATTTTACCTTTCCATCCTTGCTTTAAAATTGTGATTTTCGGCATACACAAATAATGATGGCACAAAATCTGGACTGCTTGAGTCAAGCGAGACCTCTCCTACAAACAAAACTGCATGCAAAGCTAAATTAACATGCTAACGATATTCATTACATTGTGTAACTATGACCCAGCTAATCAGACAAACGTTACCAAAGTATTTTGCTACATCAATAAACGAAGACTAGAAAGAATAAAAAAGAAAGATTTAATAAATAGCCTGATCTTACCTGTGATGAAGTGGGCGCTGCAAACCCGTGCATTTTTGATGGTGCTTTCATCCCAGTCTACACGTTTGATGGCTTGTAGCCATAGACGTCGGCGATTTTTTTGGAATGGGTGAGATCCTGCTGGAATTCTGAACATTTTAACCCCATCACTGCTACGATTCTGACACCCGAAAACACAACAACTAGGCATTTCTGAGTCTTTTTTGGGTCCAGGCTGCGCGCGCAATTTCCACTTTCGTATGAATGATGTTTACTGCGAAGGGGTCTATTCTTCTTTGAACTTCCCTCTTTAATTCTTTGTATTTTTCTGGATTTTCCTTCTTAGCTTTGCATTTTTCATCTACTAATTTCATTGTTTCAACAGTAATCCACTCTTTCTGCCTCGCTTGTTTCTCATTACCGACAACTTCATTGGCTACCTCTAGCATGTTAGTTTTCAGTTGGAGCCATTGCTCCTCAATTCCATCGCATTCAGCTAGACACTCAGACCTGTTTGATATCTTGCACATGTATTCAACTGTTTTTTCATTCAAAAGGCTGCTTATGTTTAATCTTCACTGCTTTGGTCGTTTAATAATAGTCAATTTTATTTTTATGTTTGCTGTTAAGAGTTGATGATCGGATTCTATGTCCGCTCCAGGGTATGCTTTGCATTACGTAATACTTTTTTCTCCCACTTCTTGGCCATTATGATGTAATCAATCTGATTTCTTACTGTTCCGTTTGGTGATAGCCATGTGTACCTTATTCTCTTGTGTTGTGGAAATTGTGTATTTGCAATGCTCAGATCATTAATATTGCAAGTCAACTAGATTTTGTCCCGCTTCATTGCGTTCACCAAGTCCAAATATGCCTGTTACACCTCCTTCTGCTTCTTCTCCTACCTTTGCATTAAAATCTCCTAATCGGATCAACATTCCTTTGTTTTTCCATTTATCATGTAGTTTGCAGTCTCTCGTAGAACTCCTGCAGTTCTTCTTCGTCTGCTGCTGTTGTAGGTGCATAACAATTCACAATAATGAAATCTACAGGTGTTGCTTTGAGTCGCACTACCAATATTCTTTCATTGACTGGTTCATATTCAGCTAATGTTTTCGTATATTCTAATAATAGTATATACAGTGTAGTAATAGCCTATTCACATTCACTGGATATGAGCAATTGCATGCTCTGATTGGCTACCCTACTACCAAGATATCGTGTCATATCATATACCGTGAGTAGAGAAAAACAAAATGGCAGAGCGTGTTGCTGAACCAACCAAGGATGAAATAAAAACTCTACTCGAAAACAAAAATTCTTCTCAAGTATTCAAAAGAAACAGACATAGCTAAAAGAATATAGTTTTGTTGTTGTTGGGCAGCACAGTGGTGTAGTGGTTAGCACTGTTGCCTCACAGCAAGAAGGTTCTGGGTTCGAGCCCAGTGGCTGATGAGGGCCTTTCTGTGTGGAGTTTGTATGTTCTCCCCGTGTCTGTGTGGGTTTCCTTTGGGTGCTCTGGTTTCCCCCAAAGACATGCAGGTTAGGTTAATTGGTGGCTCTAAATTGACCGTAGGTGTGAATGTGAGTGTGAATGGTTGTTTGTCTCTGTGCGTCAGCCCTGTGATGACCTGGTGATTTGTCCAGGGTGTACCCCGCCTCTCACCCATAATTGGCTGGGATAGGCTCCGGCCTGCCCACAACCCTGCACAGGATAAGCAGCTATGGATAATGGATGGATGCTGTTGTCGTCTCCCCCAACATTTCCTGTTCCACACTCCAGCCCAGTTGGTGGTGGTAATGCACCTTTAAGTTGGTTTGCCAACTTCCAAAAAACCTGAAAGAAGAAGAAGAAAACAAAAACAAACAAACAAAAAGACAACAACAAAATATGGAATAAAAGTATTTGATGGTACGAATGTACCTTTTTTATTTTTCAATAATTGTTATTATAGCATTTTTCACAAATTGCTACTGTCATTTCTCCGGTTTGTTTACATTCTAAGCGGAAATGATTTTGTCAGTCATTTTGTATAAAGTTTTTATTTATAGAAGTTGCAAAAACGAAAAATAAACATGCTCTGTTTCTCAAAAGTCAGTGAATGTAGATAGAATAAAACAGTTATTCCACTCAATGGCATCATACATGGATTATAGCCAACTCGGTGCTACGTGCCTCGTTGGCTATCAGCTCATGTACAACTTGATTTTGTGGAATAACTGTTCATTAACAATGAGATAAAAGTTTATGTGGTATTTGTTATTTCCTGTTTTGGGCATGTACATATGAGGTTATACACGTGTAAAATCCACATGCTGGGTGGTTGTTGATCTGCACAGGATATACTGTAGTTGACACGTCAGCATTGTTCCAGACTCCAGTCCCCAGCATGTTCACCTCTGATCACACACATCTGAACTTTGTTTTAGCACCATTAGTCATGCTATTTAAGTTGTTTTTTGTGCACTTACTTGTCAAGCTTTTGTTGTGTTAATTCCACGTTGTGTTTAGCTTATTCTTGTTCAGGCCTTTGTTTCTCATTTGGTTTGGCTTGAAAAGGTTGTTTTGTTCATTCAATAAATTCTGCATTCACATCCGGTTCCACCCGACTGACCTGATGGCAGTGTTTGCAGTGACCATGTCAGACTCTGGACCTGGACCTGTTAAATACCCAATTAGTATAAAGGACTTTACATTCCTCTGTAGTGTAGTGGTGTAAAATCCCTCTACAAGTGTCTCCAACTTTTACCCTGTCCACACTAGGGATTTTGTACCGAAATGATACTACTTTCGTACCGCAACACCTGTCCACACTAGCAACTATACCGGTACTGTAGCGGTATAACTGTATCGGTACGAAACCCACAAATGTATGGGTTTCGTACCAGTACAGTATCGGTACTGTAGCGCTTCGCTGTAGTGTGGACAGATGAAGCGGCTCTGTATCGATACAAATATAATGCACATGCGCAAAGTCACACACCTCAATCGATGTCTTCGCTGAATAAAATAGTGAAGAACGGAGATTCGTTTTCTTTGTTTCTTTCTCAACTGCCTTGCGCGTTTTATACGATTCGACTGAATAAATGACCACCAGAAATACAGACTGTACATTGACAACAAAAAGCACACACACGTTGCTTCATCCGCCATATTCTCGGAAGGAAGTTACTCGGTAACCACGGAAACATTTTGCGCACGCGCATTTCAACTACCGTGAAAGAAAACCGCAAACATTTCTCGCTACTGTGGACAGATGCACTAAACTGTACCGGTATACTTTGTATCGATACAGTTATACCACTATCGTACCGGTATAAGTGTGAACACAGCATTTGTTAGACATTGCAGGAAGAGGCTTTGTGCTGTTACTTTTTTTTTTTCTTTCTCCAGAGGAGGCTGGGGTGCTGAAAAATTTTAAATCAGTGTTTTGTGTTAAATCAGTCACACAACTGGGAAACACTACTGTGATTTTGTGTTCCATCATTCATTTCTGTATTGATTAATGTCTATGTTTATCTTTATTATTTTGAAATCTTCATTTAGGGCCAGGGCGGCACAGTGGTGTAGTGGTTAGCGCTGTCGCCTCACAGCAAGAAGGTCCGGGTTCGAGCCCCGTGGCCGACGAGGGCCTTTCTGTGCGGAGTTTGCATGTTCTCCCCATGTCCGCGTGGGTTTCCTCCGGGTGCTCCGGTTTCCCCCACAGTCCAAAGACATGCAGGTTAGGTTAACTGGTGACTCTAAATTGACCGTAGGTGTGAATGTGAGTGTGAATGGTTGTCTGTGTCTATGTGTCAGCCCTGTGATGACCTGGCGACTTGTCCAGGGTGTACCCCGCCTTTCACCCGCAGTCAGCTGGGATAGGCTCCAGCTTGCCTGCGGCCCTGTAGAAGGATAAAGCGGCTAGAGATAATGAGATGAGATGAGATTTAGGGCCAAGTCTTAACCTCATGGCAGACACAATCAGGATTTATGCAGAACTATCCTGGTTCTTAATAATTCATAATGCAATTCATTTGTTTTATTGTTTCAATAAAAGAATATTTGCTGTAAATGTTGTCTCAGACATTACAGCACTGTCTCAACTGAGCCATAACATGCCATTACAGTAAGGAAAAGTGTTTGTTCCAATAATAGTTTTTAAAGAAAGCAGTCGTTTTGACTGACTGATATCCTAAATAACTGTCCTTTATAGTAGTGTGTCAGTTAATATAAAGCCATTTCAGTTTAAATCACAATTAGTTAAAAATAAGACGCAATTACAGATTTGGGAGGGATATTCTCTTAGATTGCATCTAGTAATGAATTATAGATTGCATCTAGTTACGAGGGTCATTGAGGCTATTCCAGTGTCAAAACTATATAGAAATCATCAGTGAGAAAGGAGCCACTTACACCACCACATGTCCCATAAAGAAAGAAATAATAATAAAAAAGTATCATTATATAGAGCAGTTGAAGTAAGTTATTGCCAGCTAATCAAACTGTTCAGCTCTGGTGGGTAAAATCAAGCAAGGCAGTGCAGAAGATTGAATGCAGTTTGAAGTGCGAGGACACTGGAAGAACACTGCAATGTCAGATGGATAAGGATTAATGAGCAAGGCTGGACACTCTTCTTGAACAACGCAGCAAAAGGCTGAACACTGTGTAGTAGCTGTGTGGGTGTGAAAATAAAGGAGGATGGCGAAGAGCAGTTGTGAAGTCTTCTGAAATTCCACTAATAACCTATTTTTGAAAGAAAATAGATAAGGGCACCCAAGGGTCATCTGTTATTACTGACAGGAAATATATAATTGACTAAAGGACTTATTTATAAGCATGCAATTGAAGTATGTATTCAACAATATAGTGTTGACACTTTTCTAAACATCCAAAAAGCACATGCATGCATATATATATATATATATATATATATATATATATATATATATATATATATACATACACACACACACACACACACACACATATATATATATATACACACACACACATATATATATATATATATATATATATATATACACACACACACACACACACACACACACACACTCCTTTGTACGCAACATTTTAAACTCTGTGATAGTCCTTGATATTTTGTGCATGTGAACCTCCCTCTTCAATTCAAACCACAGGTTTTCAATGGGGTTCAAATGCAATTGTGAGGCTGAGGTGGTCATTGCGATATAAATTTTGCGTTCCAGCATTTATCATCTCATCCGGCCAACAGGCTTATGCCATCATGTGTTGCCCGGCATCCGTCCGGCGTCGTCCACATTTCACGAAAGTCACTTTTTCTCTCTCTCTCTCAATTCTTCACTGAATTTTATTCTTTTTGGCAGGAAGGTGGGTCTGCCTGGGGTGCATATGGCTTCTACCCAAATTTGCATAATTGCAATTAATAATGAAGATATGGAGTAATTAAGTCCTAACAAGCAGTTTCCACACAAATCGCTTCTTCTTCCTCAATTCTTCACCGATTTTGATTCTCTCTCCATGAAGGTAGGGGTACCGAGGGTGCATATAACTTCTACCCAGATTTGCTTAATTACAGTGATTAATGAAGTTATGGATGGACTAATTAAGCCTTAATGAACAGTTCAACAAAAATTACTTCTTCTCAGTCAATTCCTTGCCATTTTGGATTCTTTCTGGGAAATAGGTCTGTATTCCTCCTGTGTATATCGCTTCTATATAGTGTATATAGCTTGTGGGGTTGTGATTTATGTATTTATTTATTCATTCATTCATTCATTCATTCATTCATTCAGATGAAATATTCATTCATGGCAGAGGCAACCTGGTTCTGTGCTGCAATATCTCATCTCATCTCATTATCTCTAGCCGCTTTATCCTGTTCTACAGGGTCGCAGGCAAGCTGGAGCCTATCCCAGCTGACTACGGGCGAAAGGCGGGGTACACCCTGGACAAGTCGCCAGGTCATCACAGGGCTGACACATAGACACAGACAACCATTCACACTCACATTCACACCTACGGTCAATTTAGAGCCACCAGTTAACCTAACCTGCGTGTCTTTGGACTGTGGGGGAAACCGGAGTACCCGGAGGAAACCCACGTGGACACGGGGAGAACATGCAAACTCCACACAGAAAGGCCCTCGCCGGCCACGGGGCTCGAACCCGGACCTTCTTGCTGTGAGGCGACAGCGCTAACCACTACACCACCGTGCCGCCCTGTGCTGCAATATTCTGGTACTTAATACACAAATATCATCAATCTTCACAAAATCATCTGAACTACCAGCAACAAAACTAAACATCAATGATCCACCATTATATCTTACAGTGGGATATTAGGTGCTTTTCCTCATATGCTCACAACCCCCAATCATATACGTCTTTTTTTTTATCTCAAGAACATCTTTTCTCCTTACAAACAATTTCTCGTTTTTGACGTCATCTAATAGCTGATTTTGAAATATTTTAATAAATTGAAGAATCTGTTAAATTGCAATTATGAAATTGCATGTGTATTTTAAGACCATTGTCGAGTTTGTGCAAATCAGCAATCTTTTGGTCTTTGCCATGCTGCTTGATGATAAATTATATTTCAGAAGAAGAAGAAACCTTTATTTGGTCACGTACATTCAAGCACAGTGAAATTCCTCCTCTGCATTTAACCCATCTGAAGCAGTGAACACATGCACATGTGCGCGCACACACACACACCCAGAGCAGTGGGCAGCTATTGAGGTATTTCACCTGACGTCACAGGGTCACGTGACGCCCGGTGTCCACCATTTTGGACGGCAAGCTAGCTAATGTCAACAAGAGTAGCTGGTATGTTACTGTAGCAATATTTACGTTCAGTCATTTGGATGACTGTTAAAACCTTTCAGTCTCAAGTTTTTCCTTTACTGGATTTACTAGTTTACTGAGCTAGCGCGCGCTGGCTCCCGGCTTGGCCGGCTAGCGCGCGCTGGCTCCCGGCTTGGCCGGCTAGCGCGCGATGGCTCCCGGCTTGGCCGGCTAGCGCGCGATGGCTCCCGGCTTGGCCGGCGAGCGCGCGATGGCTCCCGGCTCGGCCGGCGAGCGCGCGATGGCTCCCGGCTCGGCCGGCGAGCGCGCGATGGCTCCCGGCTCGGCCGGCGAGCGCGCGATGGCTCCCGGCTTGGCCGGAGAGCGCGCGATGGCTCCCGGCTTGGCCGAGCGCGCTAGCTCAGTAAACTAGTAAATCCAGTAAAGGAAAAACTTGAGACTGAAAGGTTTTAACAGTCATCCAAATGACTGAACGTAAATATTGCTACAGTAACATACCAGCTACTATGTTGTTGACATTAACTAGTGCTAACAGCTAGTTGCTAATACACTGCTACAACTACACCGACCCTAATAATACAGTTCTTGGTCATTGCCTGGTAACAGCAAATTTATAACGGGCCATGTCTCAACAGACTAAGAAGTTATTTCAATGACATTTAATAACATTTTGTTTATCCTGAGGACCGAAAGTAAATGAAAATGTGAACAAACCTTAGCTGTAATCAGATGGCGACCACCGGCTCCAGGGACGACCCGCTGATGTAGGCATGTTACCCAGCCTGACACAAAATATTTGTAGGCATCCAAACTCTTATACGCTTTCAGATCAATACCTGTGTATGGCGATGGGTTTTTAACGACATAGGTATACAGATCATGTGGGCCGAAGTCAGGTAAAGACGAGGGCTGCGTGTACTTCCGTACGTCAGTGAACAATCCTGGTGGAAGCAGGTAAACGTCGTTCTCTAAGCCTGCTAACCTCAATTTTTGCAAATACCTCTCCCTCTGCTCGCCCTGTAAATGCCCTACGTCGCTGGATAGTGAAGGTGTTTTCTGCATCTCGCTCCTTTTTCTTTTATGTTTTTCGTTTGTCGCCTTCCTCGCATTCAAACTGATTCGAGCCGTGCCGTCCAAAATGGCAGCATCACATGACTTGGTCACATGAGTGAAATACCTCAATACTACAGCACTGGGGGAGCAGTTGGGGCTTAGGTGCCTCACTCAAGGGCACTTCAGCCATGGATACAGAGGGAGGGGAAAGTGCTGTTCATTCACTTAACTCCCCTCATATTTTTTCTGCCAGTCCTGGGAATCAAATCAGCAACCCTTTGGGCCCAAGGCTGCTTTTCTAACCTTCAGGCCATACACTTTACATTTTATATACTGTATACATTTTATAATATATAACTTCATATGTACCACGAACTGGCCTAGTGGTTAGTGTGTCCGCCTCTCAACCGGGAGCCTGTGAGTTCTACTCACAGTCGGGTCATACTAAAGACCATCATAAAAATGGTACCTACTGCCATCTGGCAAGGCACACTGCAATACAGATGCGAGTGGGGAGTCAAACTCTTGCGGTTACCAGAGGACCAGTCAGCCACCCCCACCCCACTGTAACCCTAGCTGCAGAGGCAAGAGGCTGAGGGCTACAGAAACAGAGATTGGTGCCGCCCAGTGCGCCTAAGGGCCTGGTTAGTACTGGGATGGGAGACTGCCTGAGAAGACCAGGTCCTGGCATGGGAAAGACTTTGACTTTGATATAACTTCATATACAGCATATGCTCTTGGGAAACAGGACAATTTGCAATTTAAAAAAAAAAAACACCTTTCCTCCGGGTGCTCCGGTTTCCCCCACAGTCCAAAGACATGCAGGTTAGGTTAACTGGTGACTCTAAATTGACCGTAGGTGTGAATGTGAGTGTGAATGGTTGTCTGTGTCTATGTGTCAGCCCTGTGATGACCTGGCGACTTGTCCAGGGTGTACCCCGCCTTTCGCCCGTAGTCAGCTGGGATAGGCTCCAGCTTGCCTGCGACCCTGTAGAAGGATAAAGCGGCTAGAGATAATGAGAATGAGACCTTTCATTTGTTTAAATGGTTGATTTTTTGTGGAAAGGAAATTAAGTGATTTATCTAATTGTATGAATAGAAATTTTGACTTTGTTGTGTATTATAGATATACTATACCTTCCTTTTTGCCCATTCCTCAGAAAGCTGACAGTATTTCTGGAGTTCACTGGAACATACTCAGAAATGACCAGGGTGACTTCAACAATGTCTTCCATCTGTTCATGAATTTTTAACATGGGACAAATCACTGGTTGGCACTGAAGGAGGTAGCAAACATGAAATAGTGCATCACATAAATGGAACAACAATACTCTAGAGGACAGAAAAACATATTATTCTATTTGCAGTGCTTTCTGAGAGTGACTACCTCGGTGTGTTCAGGGTGTTTGCTTCGGCTATATAGCTGTCAAAGCCAACACGACAAAAGAGTTCTGGAAATTGCTCTCTGCAATGTCGAGCTGTGTCTTATCTCTCCAGCTTCAAATGTTACATTAGCATCGCAAAGGGGTCAAAACCAGATGCACGGTTCGCACTCCAGCGATAGGGCCGGGGAAAGAATGGTACTAAATCTGAGAAGCCTTCGGTCTGAAAAGGTATCGTTTTTATGATTGCATTTACAAGCCAGCCTGATGTGGTGAGTGCTCTCGTGAAAAGTGGTCCATGCTGAAGTGCTTGCATTACTGATAATGGCGTCAATGAAAGTCTGAGTGGAATATGAAATAATGGATCTTGTGGTGTTGAGGGAGGGTGTGTGTGTGACTGGGGCTTGGTCTAGCCTCATACTCTTCATAAATATCAGGATCTTTGCAGGTAGAAACACCTAATTTTATGGCTAGCAACTTGACTACATGCATTTTTCTGAGAAGTATGGTAGTCTCTCTTCATTTGTTTGTCCCAGTTGTATACTAAATATACAAGTAGTTGTATTTGTATTGAGATTATTCTTTTATAGCTATATCATTTTTTACGATATAAGTGAGGGCTGTATTTAGAGGTGAGTTAAAGGGTAGTGGTACAATGTTTTAAGAAGAAGACTTATTTGTCACATGCACACTCAAGCACAGTGAAATTCGTCTTCTGCATTGAATCCATCTGAAGCAGTGAATACACACACACACACACACACACACACACACACAATGAGCAGCTATGCTACAGTGCCCAGGGAGCAGTTGGGGGTTAGGTGCCTCGCTCAAGAACACTTCAGCCCAAGGCTGCCCCATGTTAACCTAACCGCATGTCTTTGAACTGTGGGGGAAACCAGAGCACTCAGAAGAAACCCATGCAGACAACATGAAAACTCCACACAGAAAGGTCCCCGTCAGCCACTGGGCTCGAACCCAGAACCTTCTTGCTGTGCGGCAACAGTGCTAACCACTACATCAACATGCCACCCCACATGATTGATATTGATGGTACAAGCCCTAATAAGAACAACGAGACCGTCAATGACGGCGTAGCTCACTCCGGCCCTGTCTAGTCCAGAAGAAACGATCTAAAGTGGGCCACCTTGCGTAGTAAATGTTGCAAGCTATATACATGATATACACCCTAGGAATATAGACCCATTTGCCAGAAAGAATTCAAAACTGTGAGCAATTGACTGAGAAGAAGCGATTTTTGTTGAACTACTCATTAAGGCTTAATTAGTCCATAACTTCATTAATAATTGTAATTAAGTAAATCTGGGTAGAAGTTATATGCACCCTAAGTACCCCTACCTTCATACCAGAAAGAATCAAAATTGGTGAAGAATTGAGGGAGAAAAATCGATTTTCATGAAACGTGGATGATGCCGGACGACACATGATGGCATAACCTCATCGCCTGTCGGCCAGATGAGCTAATAATGCACACAAGTGTAGCCACCTGATTAGCTATCATAAGTAGCTTTAATGTTTAAAAGTCCAAAAGCACGTCAAGTTTTATTGCACATGGGCAACCAATATGGCGTCCAGGATGTGAAGTCAAATCGAAGTTAAGTGTAGCTGATACAAACATACTTAGCCTGGATTTAGTCAGAGCATAATGAGGCTCCATCCATCCATTATCTATACCGCTTGTCCATTAGGGTCACGGGGAAGCTGGAGCAAATCCCAGGTAATTTTGTGCGAGAGGCGGGTTACACCTATCAGGTGTACCAATCTATCGCAGGGCTGACACATAGGGACATGCAACCGTTCACACTCACATTGACACCTATGGACCATTCAGAGTAGGCATGTCTTTGGACTGTGTGAGTCTACAGTGTTCGTTTCCAGAGCATATATCCAAAACTATTCATGATACGGATTTGAAACTTGGTATACATGTTAACAAGGTGATGTAGATGTGCCTTTTCATACTAAGAAATTTTAATTTTTCATGTTTCCATGGAGGGCGGCACGGTGGTGTAGTGGTTAGCGCTGTCGCCTCACAGCAAGAAGGTCCGGGTTCGAGCCCCGTGGCCGGCAAGGGCCTTTCTGTGCGGAGTTTGCATGTTCTCCCTGTGTCCGCGTGGGTTTCCTCCGGGTGCTCCCGTTTCCCCCACAGTCCAAAGACATGCAGGTTAGGTTAACTGGTGACTCTAAATTGACCGTAGGTGTGAATGTGAGTGTGAATGGTTGTCTGTGTCTATGTGTCAGCCCTGTGATGACCTGGCGACTTGTCCAGGGTGTACCCCGCCTTTCGCCCATAGTCAGCTGGGATAGGCTCCAGCTTGCCTGCGACCCTGTAGAACAGGATAAAGTGGCTAGAGATAATGAGATGAGATGAGATGTTTCCATGGAAACAATTTCAGACTTCGTCTCTCAGGTTAGCCTTAGGGGTAGGTTTTGTTTCCGGAGCAGAACTTGAAAACTATGAGTGATATGGTCTTGAAAGTTGGTATACGTGTTGATTAAGTAATGTATATGTGCCTTTTGATACTAAGAAATGTGAGAAATTTTAATTTTTAGTTCACCTGGACCAAAGGTCCGGTGAGCTGATGAAGTCGGTGTAAAGAGGTAGGGTTGGTTTCCTGCAGCAGAACTTGAAAAATGTGACAAATAATATCTTGAAACTTGGTATATAGTTGGTATATAGGGTGGGGAAGATAGATGACTGTCTTCTTGTTTAATTAGATTTTTTTTAGATCATATACCTGTTTTTTTTTTTTTAGAATTTTATTACAAGTAACTTTCCCCACATAAATACTGACATAACTTTTGGAGTTAAGTCATTGACAAAAATCCATATTTTGCCTTTAATAACTGTAAATGGAGGTTATAACAATAGCATTGACTGAATCATAAGGCCACCATGATACAAATAATATTTTGAATGAATCATTATTATATTAGGTGCTGTTTATGCTATAATTTATCATTTACTGCTCATACACTGAAAATGCTCCCACATTCATTCAGTCTATTTCTGACCTCATAATTGCACAGTGTGCCACAGATTTGGTTATTCGCCTGTATATGTGCATTTTTGTTTGTCTCCCCAGACTGTTCGCACCATCCGGCGGCGCCGCTGCTACCCTCCAACATGGAAACGCTGGATCTTCTTTCTGCTCCCAGGCACTACCATTGCTACTTCAGCTGTGGCGCTCTATGCCTTCGTGGAGACTGAAGAGAACTACTTCTACATCCACAGCATCTGGCACATGCTGATTGCTGGTAGCGTGGGCTTCCTGTTGCCACCCCGTGCCAAGCCTGATGCCAAGGTGACACCAATGAGGCGCCAGCGTGGATGCGGATACCAGCTCTGCGTTAATGAACACGAGGAGATGGGCCTCGTCGACCCGGCCATTATCACCATCAACAGCATCTGCACCAGCTGATGATGCCTTTGGAATTTAAAAAAAAAAAAAAGGAAAACAAAGCCAGAGAACTCATCACACTGTAAATAAAATCTGAAAGGACACATATAAACACTTTTGTTGTTTTTACTTGCCATTTTTTTTTGTTCATATTGGGAAATTCTCCAGTGATGTGTTGCACTGATGTTAGTGAACACGGTATGTAATGAAATCTGAATACTCACATACACTTGAAGATAATTATTATTATTATTATTGGTGGTGGTTAATTGATGCTCGGATTTCCTCTATATTTGCCATTTTGCATTCTTGGTATGTCCAGACGGATTGCAGTGGTTCCAGTGTTGCACTGCTGTTTGTGAACATGGTACTGTTTTAAAGATGAACATTGCTGCTGCTATAACAGTGACTGTAAAAATGTGTCATGTAATTATTTATTGCTGTCTGAAAAGACCAAAAGTACTACTGGGGTGATATTAGAGAAGCTAAATAATAGAAGTATTTATGAAGGAACAGATTTTGTTTCCTGTTTTTCTTTTTTCTCCTCATCTAAACTTGCACTGAGCCACAAAAATGTGATGCAGTACACACACACACACACACACACACACACACAGTGGTGCTTGAAAGTTTGTGAACCCTTTAGAATTTTCTATATTTCTGCATAAATATGACCTAAAACATCATCAGATTTTCACACAAGTCCTAAAAGTAGAAAAAGAGAGCCCAGTTAAACAAATGAGACAAAAATATTATACTTGGTCATTTATTTATTGAGGAAAATGATCCAATATTACATATCTGTGAGTGGCAAAAGTATGTGACCCTCTAGGATTAGCAGTTAATTTGAAGGTGAAATTAGGAATGATAATCAGGTGTGAGTGGGCACCCTGTTTTATTTAAAGAACAGGGATCTAAAGTCTGATCTTCACAACATGTTTGTGGAAGTGTATCATGGCACGAACAAAAGAGATTTCTGAGGACCTCAGAAAAAGTGTTGTTGATGCTCATCAGGCTGGAAAAGGTTACAAAACCATCTCTAAAGAGTTTAAACTCCACCAATCCACAGTCAGACAGATCGTGTACAAATGGAGGAAATTCAAGACCATTGTTACCCTCCCCAGGAGTGGTCGACCAACAAAGATCACTCCAAAGGCAAGGCATGTAATAGTCGGCGAGGTCACAAAGGAACCCAGGGTAACTTCTAAGCAACTGAAGGCCTCGCTCACATTGGCTAATGTTAATGTTCATGAATCCACCATCAGGAGAACACTGAACAACAATGATGTGCATGGCAGGGTTGCAAGGAGAAAGCCACTGCTCTCTAAAAAGAACATTGCTGCTCGTCTGCAGTTTGCTAAAGATCATCATTTGGACAAGCCAGAAGGCTATTGGAAAAATGTTTTGTGGACGGATGAGACCAAAATAGAACTTTTTGGTTTAAATGAGAAGCGTTATGTTTGCAGAAAGGAAAACACTGCATTTCAGCATAAAGAACCTTATCCCATCTGTGAAACATGGTGGTGGTAGTATCATGGTTTGGGCCTGCTTTGCTGCATCTGGGCCAGGATGGCTTGCCATCATTGATGGAACAATGAATTCTGAATTATACCAGCGAATTCTAAAGGTAAATGTCAGGACATCTGTCCATGAACTGAATCTCAAGAGAAGGTGGGTCATGCAGCAAGACAACGACCCTAAGCACACAAGTTGTTCTACCAAAGAATGGTTAAAGAATAATAAAGTTAATATTTTGAAATGGCCAAGTCAAAGTCCTGACCTTAATCCAATCGAAATGTTGTGGAAGAACCTGAAGCGAGCAGTTCATGTGAGGAAACCCACCAACATCCCAGAGTTGAAGCTGTTCTGTACGGAGGAACGGGCTAAAATTCCTCCAAGCCGGTGTGCAGGACTGATCAACAGTTACCGGAAACATTTAGTTGCAGTTATTGCTGCACAAGGGGGTCACACCAGATACTGAAAGCAAAGGTTCACATACTTTTGCCACTCACAGATATGTAATATTGGATCATTTTCCTCAATAAATAAATGACCAAGTATAATATTTTTGTCTCATTTGTTTAACTGGGCTCTCTTTATCTACTTTTAGGACTTGTGTGAAAATCTGATGTTTTACGTCATATTTATGCAGAAATATAGAAAATTCTGAAGGGTTCACAAACTTTCAAGCACCACCGTGTGTGTGTGTACACACACATACATATATACATACAATTTTATATATACACACACACACTGTATAATATACACACACACACAATACAAGTACGTCATAGGTAAGTGTCACCATTGTAAAGATATAGTCGTTTTTTGGTGGAATATCTGACTTTACTATGGATTGCATTTTAATAACTATTAATTGAAAAATTGACCAATAATTAATTTTTTTGCTAAAAAAAACCACCCAAACAAACAAAACAGAAACCTCCAATTTCCTGTTGTCAGTACCTGGTGAGGATCTGGGTCAAAGAGTATCATTATTAACCGATAAAATGAATAAACATTTTATTTTTTTCTGTACTAAAGAGCCTCATATGTCTTTTCCTGAAGGGTTTAATAAATGAGCTGTTTGTCGAGAACATGGCATGCCCTATTTCAATTCTTAATGGATGCTCGTGGCCTCGCATAATGTGCCAGTCTATTGAAGAGATGTGAAGCCGCCGCTATAGGCCTCTCAGAAGAGGTATAAATGAATAAATTATATATCATGAGTCCTTGCGGAGACCGTGGTGGCTGTGTGGCAGCAGAAAAGCTCCACATGGCCAGGATGATGTCATTACGATGACAGCAACGATGCTTTGAGTGCACTGCTTTCCTTCCAGCATTCCACGACAGATAAGAGCAGTGTGTGCATCATCTCTGAACAACAACAACAACAACGTCTTAACACTGTGCTGCTTTTACAACATGGCACACACTTTCGGGGCTTTTTCTCAGCACTCAGTCAGTGGAGGGAACCTAAAAAGAGTGGGAATGAATCACAAATCAAGCCACTTGTTAATTCAATTAGCACAGCAGAGGTTTTGTGACCCAATTTTAATTAAGGTGTTAAAGTGTGGTTTATTTTTAAATCGAGTTCCATGACCTTCATTTACTGCCAATAATATACATTCCCTAAGGGGCTATGTGTCATGTATGAGTACTCAGTGTTCAATTATCTTTTGAGATGCATGAGGGGAGGAAACACCCCACACACACACACACACACACACTTGTTCTTACCTAGTCACTAAGCAACCAGATACTTACAGATAAAACCACAGTACATACTGACTAACTGCTTTATCCTGGTCAGGGTTGCCGAGTGTGTTTTATAGATCTCAAATAATAGCAGAAGCCCGTTTTTATATAAAAAAATAATAATAAAACACCTCACAGGCCAGGAATAAATCTCATACCAATTTCTTTCTCCACTACACGTTCACTCCAGTCCTGTTACATGTACTGAAAGGCCTCTTTCACAGATGAAAGAAGCAACTCGGAAATTAAGCAAAGATAAATGATCAAGGATGGCGCTGGAGCATATTTCAAAGCTCCCCTGCTCAGAGGAATGACTGACAAGTGGAGAACAGAAACAGGCATCTAACCAGATGCTTATGTTTATGAACAGCCATGTCAATAAATTACTCTCGAGCACATTTTGCTGGAGGCACTGCATATCTTCTGATGATGAACTACTAATCTGCAGTGATACCAAGAAGACACTGCTAAATCCATAAGACTGCTGACTTTATGAGATGTCTAGACTACGTTCACAGAGACTGAATGCTACATTTGGTAAAATTAAGGATACGCTAAATAATTGCATATTAAGTTCATATTAACATTCCATTTTCTCCCAATTTGATCATTACTAATCGCAACCCACGAGCCATCACATAACATGTGCATCTCAGCCACTGCACTGTAGGTAAAGACACACAATAGGCTCGTGTCAGTCGAATCACCAGGGGACAGAAGACTGCCATCGTTTCCACCCAGAGAGCACAGCCAGTTTTGCTCTCTTAGACTCCCAACCCTACATGACTGTGGCATCTTCAGGGTTCAACCTTCAATGATACATCAAGCACTTTTCTTGTGCACCACTCAGGAGTCCTAATATTAAATATGAACATGCAGTTTGAAGCATTGGAGAGTGAAGCGAAATCTGAGTAACAGCGTTTATAATGCTACTTCATACCTACATAAGTCATAACAACATATATTATATGGACACGAGTGTTTTACTGGGAAATATAACACTCGTATTTTTAATACGAGCTACAGCCGGGACATGGAGAACCAAAACCGTGACATAAATCTCTATATGTCACTCATGAGGAAACCGATGAATTGTTTTGATCAATTTGGGTACTCTTTGTTTGTGAATGTGTCTATATAATAAAAAGAAAATATCACACATTGGATTGAAGATATGAAGTTGAAAAACTCGCATTTTTCATCCGAAATACATCGCGGATCTGAGTGACATATTTAAATAATATTGGCTGGCATTGAGTGGTATATCAGATATATTCCATTCAGCTAGCATGATATTGAACGAGTTGAAGACGAGTTCAATATCACGCTAGCTGAATGGAATATATCTGATATACCATGAAAAAAAGCCATTATTATTATTATTATTATTATTACTACTACTACTACTACTACTAGTAGTAGTAGTAGTAGTAGTATACATACACATTCCTTTCAAGTGTTCAGTGCATCTTTCTCTTTCAAAATTCTCTCAAAATCTTCCATGTTTCCGTGTTTAAACCATGGTGGTTTACAGATTGTCGCTTGCTCATGCGGAAGTATTACATCTCCAAAGTGTGACATCATGTTGTCTTGACAACCATGCAATATTGTAAACCATATTCAGTGCTCATTCTCCACTGAGTAGAGCGATATAATACACATAGGATAAGTGATAACAATATTGCATGCTATCAAACCAAATGAATGGAACCCGCTAGAAGGGAATAGAGCATGTTTTTATTCCATGGAAAAAGTGGCCTGTATGTATAACAATTCCCAATATTTCACTCCAGTGATGTCACTCCTAGTGTTTTCCCGCTGACTAATAATAATAATAATAATAATAATAATAATAATAATAATAAAGTTCAATTTATATAGTGCCTTTCTCAAAACCCAAGGTCACTTTACAATTATAGGAGGAAAAAAAAAAAGTCCACCAAATAAAGGTCAGGATGTCATTCCAATGGTGTAGCAGCCACAGTCCCACCAAAAAGCGCACGAAAACAAGTTCCACACTGCCCGCACAGCCTATTACATAGCTAGGGTTACAGTGGGGGGCTAGTCCTCTGGTAACCGCGGGAGTTTGACTCCCCACTCGCATCTGTATTGCAGCGTGCCTTGCCAGACGGCAGTAGGTACCATTTTTATGATGGTCTTTGGTATGACTCAACCGTAAGTAGAACTCCTGATCGAGAGGCGCACACGCTAACCACTAGGCCAACTCGTGGTTTTATATAAAAAGAGAGAGAGCAAGAGAGCGCTGTATTCCAAAAGACGGTAGCAGTCAAAGGTTTCTTTTGTCAATTTTGATGTCAAGTGATACAACACCTGGACCAATTCAATTTTATTTGTATGGCCCTTTATGAATAGCTGACATTAAACAGCTTCACAGAAATCCATAAAATAGAATAGAATTAGATCCAGCATAAGCAAACCAGAGTTGAGTGCATTTAAAACACACACACGAGGAAGAACCTTGAGAGGACCACACTCAAAAGTGAACCCATCCTCTTCTGGGTGACACCAGCAGAAATAATTCCTCTGCAACACCTGTAAACTACAGTATAAAGTCAAACAGAAGTAAGTGTGCTGAAAGGATATCAGCATCAAAGTCTTTATGATTACAGCAGCAGTTCGAGTACAAGTACAAGTATACAGTATCCAGGTGAGATTATACCCTGAAGCAAGGTTCAGTCTTGGACTGTTTCTGGGAAGGGAAATCTTAAGGGTATCCATGCTATGGGACCATCCATGTGCACAAGAGTCACAAGTGCAGAAGCTCCAAGCACAATTAGGATCAAAATGAATCAAATCAGTGGTGGGTTTCCCAAAAGCCTCTTAATGCTAAGAGCATCTTAACTAGGAGAGAGAGAGAGTTCATTGTGCTGCTCGCTCTACCATTTAATGATGATCTTTGTGCTGCAATGCTTTTGGGAAACTCAGGCCAGTTCAGGAAAGTGAGAGAAGTCAAGTGACAGTTTTTTTTTTATTTGTATATTGACACTTTCCAGCATAAATTGCTGTCAAACACCAGGAAGCCACCTTTTGTAGCTACCACCTGGTTTGTCACACTCACATAATGGTGATGTTACAGTAATTAGAAAATGCCACAAATTTCCCAGCAAAACATGGCTGTAGTGCCTCATGAACATGGAACGAAATGAAAACCTGCTGTATGACACTGTTACTATAGTTGGCACAGTGACCTCATACTTCAGCAAGTTAACAGCTGTATATTTTCTCTGTCACTTAATTAAAGGGAGCTTCTTTCAGTGTGAAACACTTATGTACATTCCCCTGACTGAAAATTAGAGTGAGTTTGGTTCTGATGTTTTTTGTTTTTTTTTCTGTGTCACATCATCTCTGTTAGGTGATTCTGGCACACCAGAAATACACTGCGCAAGAGGGATCCTAAAAAACAACAACAACAGAAAAGCATTCAGCCTATCACTGGGAGACTGTGAAGTTGAATCCTCATGATGATACACCAATCCATTACCAAGAGCCAAGGGAGCAAAACTGGCCATACTCTCTGGGTAGGAATAATAATAATAATAATAATAAATATTCATCATCATCATCTGTGATGATCTGGCGACTTGTCCAGGGTGTACCCCACCTCCTGCCCATAGTCAGCTGGGATAGGCTCCAGCTTGCCTGCGACCCTGCACAGGATAAGCAGTTACAGATAATGGATGGATGGATGGATGGATGGATGGATGGATGGATAATAAAGTTAACTTATATCACGTCTTTCTCACATCCAAGGTCGCTTTACAATTCAAAAAAAAAAAAAAAGTCCACCAAAAGAGGTCAGGATGAAATTCCAGTGACATAGCTGCCCGCAGTCCCACCAAAAAGGTGCATGAGGGTAAATCCCACACTGCCTGCACAGCCGCCATGACGCTACCGGGCAACAGACCTCGGAACACCAGTCAATGGATCCAGAAAGTGAGCACAGAAGCACCGCCGCACAGAGTGCTGGGCAACTCCAATGTTAAAGAGAACAACGAACTCACTGCAGTCCATTGCAAGCAGAACATGCGGCACCCATGGTGGACCAAGGCCTGAGGAAACTGACACCCAAAACTGGGTCTGGAACTATGTCACAACTGGCGGATAAAACATTCAAACAAAGAACAAACATCAAAAGGTAGGTACAGTGGTGCTTGAAAGTTTGTGAACCCTTTAGAATTTTCTATATTTCTGCATAAATATGACCTAAAACATCATCAGATTTTCACACAAGTCCTAAAAGTCGATAAAGAGAACCCAGTTAAACAAATGAGACAAAAATATTATACTTGGTCATTTATTTATTGAGGAAAATGATCCAATATTACATATCTGTGAGTGGCAAAAGTATGTGAACCTTTGCTTTCAGTATCTGGTGTGACCCCCTTGTGCAGCAATAACTGCAACTAAACATTTCCGGTAACTGTTGATCAGTCCTGCACACCGGCTGGGAGGAATTTTAGCCCGTTCCTCCGTACAGAACAGCTTCAACTCTGGGATGTTGGTGGGTTTCCTCACATGAACTGCTCGCTTCAGGTCCTTCCACAACATTTTGATTGGCTTAAGGTCAGGACTTTGACTTGGCCGTTCCAAAATATTAACTTTATTCTTCTTTAACCATTCTTTGGTAGAACGACTTGTGTGCTTAGGGTCGTTGTCTTGCTACATGACCCACCTTCTCTTGAGATTCAGTTCATGGACAGAGGTCCTGACATTTTCCTCTAGAATTCGCTGGTATAATTCAGAATTCATTGTTCCATCAATGATGGCAAGTCGTCCTGGCCCAGATGCAGCAAAACAGGCCCAAACCATGATACTACCACCACCATGTTTCACAGATGGGATAAGGTTCTTATGCTGGAATGCAGCGTTTTCCTTTCTCCAAACATAACGCTTCGCATTTAAACCAAAAAGTTCTATTTTGGTCTCATCCATCCACAAAACATTTTTCCAATAGCCTTCTGGCTTGTCCACATGATGATCTTTAGCAAACTGCAGATGAGCAGCAATGTTCTTTTTGGAGAGCAGTGGCTTTCTCCTTGCAACCCTGCCATGCACACCATTGTTGTTCCGTGTTCTCCTGATGGTGGACTCATGAACATTAACATTAGCCAATGTGAGAGAGGCCTTCAGTTGCTTAAAAGTTACCCTGGGGTCCTTTGTGACCTCACCGACTATTACACGCCTTGCTCTTGGAGTGATCTTTCTTGGCCGACCACTCCTGGGGAGGGTAACAATGGTCTTGAATTTCCTCCATTTGTACACAATCTGTCTAACTGTGGAGTGGTGGAGTTTAAATTCTTTAGAGATGGTTTTGTAACCTTTTCCAGCCTGATGAGCATCAACAACGCTTTTTCTGAGGTCCTCAGAAATCTCCTTTGTTTGTGCCATGCACGGGCGCAGATAGAGGGGGGGACAGGGGGGATTCGTCCCACCCAGATTTAAATTCACCTCGTTCGGTCCCCCCCACTTATAGGGAGGAAAAAACGTCTATGCTGTCTTTCTTTGCATAAGTCAAACCTCACAGAAAAATCAAAAGACTAATTACCATTCGGTTTATTGAGGTGCACAGCAGTACATACATAGTTGCAACTGCGCAGACTGCACAGGTTGCAAGCTCGAGCTTGGTTGCTATGGTTACCCACAACAAGTTTGACAGACATATCGGGGACAGCTCCTCCTAGTTCAGGACCCCAACATGGCATGATGAAGGGTGCCAAAAGGTAGAAAACGAGTGCATCGTTTTTTAAAAAAAAAACAACGACTGTAAGTAAACTGTGCCTTACTTTATCATATCACCTTGCAATTTTTTGATAGTCTGTTCAAAGTAATGTCGTAGTGAAAGTAAAATCGTACGGAGTGATGCCTTTCTGGTAGCCTCCTTCTTTCGGTGGTAGCCTGTAGATACAGTGCTCAGAAGGCAGTTTTAATGTTTAATCTGGCATTCCCTGCCATAATTTCAGCGAGCATATTGTTTCATAAGGAAACTTTGCGAAGAGTTGTTGACTGACTGCCGCTCACGCAACACACAGGCATAGTTAGAAAGTCAGGATGCACTGGTTTACACTTTACACACACACACACACACACGTAGCCCAGCCTCTCGCTATGTTTAACAGTTGGAACTTAGCGGTTTTAAAACTAGTTTTGCAGTTTTGCAATTTCTGTGCATGATGATAATGTGTAAACTTTGGATTTCCATAGGCTATGTTAAAATGTTATCATTGTCCTGGCCTGCAGGTAGTTCCTGGTGATGGCAGTGAGGGAGGTGAAATAACATGTACACTACCGTTCAAAAGTTTGGGGTCACCCAGACAATTTTGTGTTTTCCATGAAAAGTCACACTTTTATTTCCCACCATAAGTTGTAAAATGAATAGAAAATACAGTCAAGACATTTTTCTGGCCATTTTGAGCATTTAATTGACCCCACAAATGTGATGCTCCAGAAACTCAATCTGCTCAAAGGAAGGTCAGTTTTATAGCTTCTCTAAAGAGCTCAACTGTTTTCAGCTGTGCTAACATGATTGTACAAGGGTTTTCTAATCATCCATTAGCCTTCTGAGGCAATGAGCAAACACATTGTACCATTAGAACACTGGAGTGAGAGTTGCTGGAAATGGGCCTCTATACACCTATGGAGATATTGCACCAAAAACCAGACATTTGCAGCTAGAATAGTCATTTACCACATTAGCAATGTATAGAGTGGATTTCTGATTAGTTTAAAGTGATCTTCATTGAAAAGAACAGTGCTTTTCTTTCAAAAATAAGGACATTTCAAAGTGACCCCAAACTTTTGAACGGTATTATATATACACACACATATATATATATATATATATATATATATATATATATATATATATATATATATATATATATACACACACACACACACACACACACACACACACACACACACATATATATACACATATATATATATATATATATATATACAAAATGGAATCATTTGCTGACAGCTCAGTCCCCCCCAGTTCAAAAATCCTATCTGTGCCCCTGGTGCCATGATACACTTCCACAAACATGTGTTGTGAAGATCAGACTTTGATAGATCCCTGTTCTTTAAATAAAACAGGGTGCCCACTCACACCTGATTGTCATCCCATTGATTGAAAACACCTGACTCTCATTTCACCTTCAAATTAACTGCTAATCCTAGAGGTTCACATACTTTTGCCACTCACAGATATGTAATATTGGATCATTTTCCTCAATAAATAAATGACCAAATATAATATTTTTGTCTCATTTGTTTAACTGGGTTCTCTTTATCTACTTTTAAGACTTGTGTGAAAATCTGATGATATTTTAGGTCATATTTATGCAGAAATATAAAATTCTAAAGGGTTCGCAAACTTTCAAGCACCACTCTAGGTAGGTAGGCAGGATGGATAGAGCTCCAGCAAGAAGCGGCAGCCAAAATGCACACAGTGTACTCTCAACCGGAAACAGAAGTCATGCCATGCCTACTTAGATCAAAAGATGCAGGAGGGATGACATATTTTGCCATGTCAATCACAGCAACACTAGGCAATCACAGGCATCAGTGAGTGCATGTATGTGGAGCAGGTTATATAGCTCTTACTTCTGAATATATTACACTTCCCTGTAACGCAGCATGAGCAGCAGTTTTTAAAAAAAATTAATTAAAAAAAATAGTAATGTGAATCCTGGCTTCACAGACTGCACATATTCGTTAGTCTTCATCCTCCCCAGTTGGTAACTGTTGAATGACAGGGGACAGTTGGCTGGTGGATGGAAAGTGGCAGGTGACCAAATTGGGGAGAAATGAAAATCAGCCCAGAAATTGTTAAGTACAGACCTAATAATCGATGCCACTTTTCTCAGGTGTTATTTCAACTTGATATCAAAGTTGACACAAGAAATGTTTTTTGAAAGCAGGGTCCTAAGGCAATAAAGCATTTTTAAATATTCCATCATATAACGTAACCATATAAACACTGCCCTTACATAGGTGCCTTATCATATAATATGTATTTATTATCAAAAAAGAATGGGATGATCTAGATTATCAGCTGGTTAATGGATTAGTGTTAACTTTTTTTCCTATCCTAAATGCTGAAAATCATTTATCGTGTTTAATCCTTCCACTTTAGAAGCATACGTGTTGTGTCTAACTTGTCAAAATAAAATATCTAAAACAGGTCTCCACTAGATTTTTAGTCTAGTTCCAAAGTAAAAAGGTACAGGATATGACCAAAGGTATGTGGACACCTGACCATCGCACTCATATGTGCTTGTTGTCCTCCTTTGCTGCTATAATAACCTTCTCTTTTCTGGAAAGGCTTTCCACTAGATTTTGGAGAACGGCTGTGGGGATTTGCAGCTACAAGAGTATTAGTGAGGTCAGGCACTGATGTTGGGCAAGGAGGCCTGGCACATTGTTGGCATTCCAATTCATCCCAAAGGTGTTCAGTGGGGTTGAAGTCAGGGGTCTGTGCAGGCCACTCAAAGTTCTTCCACACCAACTGTAGCAAACTTCACTTTGTGCACAGGGGTATTGTCATGCAAGAACAGGTTTGGGCTTGATCGCTACACTCAGTGAAAATAAATCTTTTTAATTTTTTCGCACAAAAAAGTTTGACCAATATTTTATTAATATATGCACTTCACCTATTGTTTAGAGCTTTGAAAAAAATTATGCTTTACGTCACTGGTGTTTCTTGCTCAAACTTTAGTGTTTTTGATAATTCAGGTCTGACCCTTGTAGACTGTTGCTCAGATCCCTGGGTGAGTCTTTAAAATCATATATTTTTCTTTTATTATTAATTTATACTCATTATGTGGCATTCATGACCTGTGTGACAGCACCTCAATGGGGAGCAAGCCGGAGGCAACTTCCATAGAGGTGGAGATTAATGTAACATTTTAATTCAAACAAGACTTTAATATTCATGGGCTCTCTGCCACTCAGAATGAATGTATTACTGCAGCATGGGAGATAAGAAGACTTTTACCGAGATGAACAACCCAGTCTAACCTACAGGTTACAGACACAGAGGAAGAAAAAGAGAATAGAAAAATAACTTGTGTAGATCATCATAAAAATATGAACATAATTTACAATGTTAATTTTATAGAAGTTAGTGACGCAAAAAAAAAAAAAAAACACCCGCACATAACGGCTTAAAAAGCACTGTCCTTTTTCAACCACATCTGTTATGAAAAGCCAACTAAGACTTCACAGCATTTTCCTAATCAGATTATCTCATCTCATTATCTCTAGCCGCTTTATCCTGTTCTACAGGGTCGCAGGCAAGCTGGAGCCTATCCCAGCTGACTACGGGCGAAAGGCGGGGTACACCCTGGACAAGTCGCCAGGTCATCACAGGGCTGACACATAGACACAGACAACCATTCACACTCACATTCACACCTACGCTCAATTTAGAGTCACCAGTTAACCTAACCTGCATGTCTTTGCACTGTGGGGGAAACCGGAGCACCCGGAGGAAACCCACGCGGACACGGGGAGAACATGCAAACTCCACACAGAAAGGCCCTCGCTGGCCCCGGGGCTCGAACCCAGGACCTTCTTGCTGTGAGGCGACAGCGCTAACCACTACACCACCGTGCCGCCTAATCAGAATATCATAATTCAAATTGTATGATCATAAAACCTGCAGACACACGAATGCTTTATTACTCCAAAGTTTTCTTAGTCGAATCAGTCGACAGGCATTACACTCTAACACTAGGACTTAAAGCACACACTGAAGCATACATGGTGCATCCTGACCCCTGATGTATTCCGTCCCACTGCTTTTGTGCAAATGAGGAGAGGAACGACACATTACAGCGGGTCAGAGGAATGAAAATCAAAGCCAACAGTGGAAGCCGACAAAGACAGACCACATCTTTTACAATCAGAGGAAAGGAAAAGATTCTACTTCCACAGCAATAATGGAAGCAATTTTTCCATCATAGAGGACCCACTCACCTGCAGCGTGAAAAATCAAGATTTATCAAAGGGAGATGGGGAATGCAGATAACCCCTAAGGCAGCACTCTGATAAGAGATGTGTGAAGCAAGGCATCAATATACATGCCTCACACGCATTCATCTAAATTAATGTAACAAGCCTGCAGCTCTCCGGAGGTAGGCAGATAATGTTGTCTATCTGTGGATAGACCGGATTTGCATAGCAGAGAATACATGAGGAGCAAAACTAATAGGTTTCGCGTTTATAATTCACACAACTGTGGTAGTGGTGGTGACCTTCAGTAATAACACAAGTGAGGTGTTATTACAAATTGCTGAAATAAGCATATACAGTATTTAAGCTAACCTCATTAGGTTTTCCAAATGAAGATAACATCGGCTCTCAGTTGTGGTGGATGAACGCTGTAAAAAAAAAATAAATAAATTCCTCTAACAAATTTAGTCGTAGCCAAATTCTACTCACTAGCTAGTTCTCAGCCATCACACACTACAGCTACGAAACCACGTAGAGCAAAGCCTAGTCCTGGCCTCAGATGCTCTGACCTTGGAGTCTCTAATATATCGTATGGGGGTCAAACTTTTAGGAAAACTGCACTCCGATGTCAAGTTGGCTGGATAAACACACACATCAACAGCATTTAAGAGTATTGACCTGAAAAGTACACTCAGAATACATAGAGTGGCCACAAAACAATGAACAAATTTATTACAAAATAAAGGTTTGGAAATTCAGGTTCATGCAAGTCACTGAATGCTTTCGGTCCTAAAAATTAATTGGACCGAGTTGGAATTATAAAAACAAGTAAGAGTCATAAATGGATAACTTGTATCGAGAGACACACAGATAAATGCTGATGTGTGTTTATCCAGTCAACTGGGGCGGCAACGGTGGTGTAGTGGTTAGCACGGTCGCCTCACAGCAAGAAGGTTCTGGGTTTGAGCCCAGCGGCCGACGGGGGCCTTTATGTGTGGAGTTTGCATGTTTTCCCCGTGTCTGCATGGGTTTCTTCCAGGTGCTCTGGTTTCCCCTGCAGTCCAAAGGCATGTGGTTAGGTTAACATGGTGCAGCCTTGGGCTGAGTGCCCTTGAGCAAGACGACTGCTCCCTGGGCACTGTAGCATGGCTGCCCACTGCTTTGTGTGTGTGGGTGTGTTCACTGCTTCAGATGGGTTAAATGCAGAGAGGAATTTCACAAGTGTACGTGTGATGAATAAAGTTGTTCTTCTTCTATTCTCCCCTCCAGTTCTTCTTTTAGAAAGAGATGGCTAGAGCATCCATTTTAACTTGTTAATAAAGAATTATATATCACGAGCACATGATGCCAGTAGCCGAGTTAAGGAGTTTATTGCTCTCTTTTTTTTTCCTCCTCTAGTGGCTCTTCCCCCCATCTTTCAATTCTATTACAGTCCATCAGACTATTTTAATTTAGAAGATGGATTTTAAGTTCTTTTGGCGGGCTTGATCTGAAACTTTTGCGGATCGGGTCTGGGCAGTAGGCCGTATGTTTGACACCGTTGCTCTAATACGTCTTGTATACTTAGCTGGACACAACTGGATTGACCAACTGCATGGTACGGTCGGTTCTGTGTAACATTTAATGGGAAAATAAACTTATATTTAGCTTTAGATTTGGATTTTAATGACGCAATGAGCTTTTCAGTGCATATTACAGACAGTGGACGCAAATTCATCATGACATAAAATCTTGAAGGGTTATTAAACAGTTTGTTTAAAGAAGTTAGTGTCAAGTAAATGAAATATCCTCAATGACATATAGGACATGTCTGTGGTCATTTGTCAGCCAAATGGCTTCTTTCTGTAAAACTAGATCCTTCTTGAGTGCATTTTGTCTGGGTTGTATGTGCTTAATCCAAGATATGTGAAGCCATTACATCTTTTTGAACTGCTGGTCATGCTCAGATGGAAGCTCGAACTACCCTCTTCTGCATGCATGAACTCACAGATATCTGTTAACCAAAACAAGATAATGACAATTTCTCTACATGTGGGAGAAATGCCATTTTCCCACCTAAAGAGCAGAGCCAGTTATGCACTATTGGACATGAGGGAACAGATATCTATGCAATTCCAGGGTTCAAAACATGATAAGATAAACACCTTTGCACTACTTTGGAGCTCTGCGTTGTTAAGATGCATTATTAAATCCATCACCATCATATTTACAAGGACTACAATCTTGGACTAATAATTACAATTCCATCGAGCGTAATGGGAGCAAAATTAATTAAAACACAAAACGAACAAACATTATTTAAACCTAATAAACCACATGTGTAAAAACTGCCCTCCAATCATTTTGCGTAATAATGAGATCATTAAAATGTGCACAGATTAAATGGACAAACCATCAGTTTCCTTGATTAGTCCAGATATATTTGCGTTTCTTCGTTGTGGAGGAATGAAGCATTACTGAATGTATCCGCATCACAATGTTGGACAGCTAAGGTGAGCAAAGTCTGTGCGATTTCAGCAGTCTTACGATTATTACTTGTCACAGTGTACAAAATAATCCTGAATTCTAGAACAGATCGCGTGATAATGTCTTCTCTGTTTCAGTTTATACAGTAGGACGAAGAGTCTCCAAGTATAGACCCAAGATTTATTAAAAAAAAAAAAAATTACTTTGTGGTTACGTATTCAATCGGTGCACAAAACAGGTTTGTATAAACAAACATTTGTTGACGCGAGCTTGAGATGTCCATTAGCATGCTGACAGTTCACTACTGTATTTGCAACTGTACCGAGAGTTTTGAGTAATCCCATGTCATCTTCCTCTTTTTGTGGCTTTTAGATGAGCGCTGTAGCAGTGGTCACCCTCGGAGATTTTAATCAAATAATCTAATCAAATAATTACACTGATTTTGTTGTCTGAGAAAGCAAAATTGTACAGTGCAAACTTGACTAAAAGGAGCTTCCTTCAGCAGCCATCAGTATGTCAGCATGACATGCAAAACTAATTATTCTCTTCTATCTTTTGCACTTAATGCAAAAAAAAAAACCACACCTCCTGTACAAAAATTATTCCTCTTCTGATTAACTTTGGAAACAGCGTGATTAGTAACTGATGGATGAAAATGACTGATTAGACTCACATCATTTTCTCTCATCAAGGAAAGTTCTAAAGTGCCTTTGCACCATCAAAAAAAAAAAAAAATTGATACTGTCGGACTGCAAAGACATAAACTAACTATCAGTAGCCACTAATATGAGCCTTAGCAGCCGGGGCTCCGTATGCACTAACGTGGTCTGCGTGTAACCGCAGTAGCATGGATAGAGAATGATCTGAGCAGTCATTCACAAGCTGGAGCTCACGTCCTACGTCAGGGAACAGCATATAGAAGTCTGTCTCATTTAAAGTGGCAGAGATACAAAAAGTCGAAGACATTCCCGGCTCTAGATGGAGGACAGGGCTACTAATAGCTTCTTTAGAAGACAATCCTAAGTCAATCCTGTTGTGCAAAAGAACAGCAGCGTTAAATAAAGCTGAAAGCCCTCCAGTAACGGCAACGACTTCTACTTCATTTTCTTCTTCACTGGCTTCTGTATTCTCATTATGAGAGGCATCGTCTTCACGGAGTCTTAGAACCAGTGGAACGTTGAAATAAGGCAAATTTGAAATGTTTGCGTTAAAGCTGTTAAGGAGAATACCACTGGATGGCAAAAACCGCCCGGACCCCCATGTGCTGTTGAGTGAAGCGGTCATAATGACAAAATTACCATATTTATCCAGCACAGCAATATGACTGTTTTGAGTATTAAGAGAAAATGTGTCTATGAAGCCTGGATACTTCTCAGAAAGGGCTGAATCATTGTGTTGGTGAATCGAGTTTAAGAGAGCACCGTAGGCGGCTGAGGTCCTGTTAAAATCTGCACCATTCCGAAAGGAAAGCTTTTGCAGCCTGACTTGCTCTAATATATCAGATAGCATCTGGCCTGAGAAAGGCAAACTGGCTGAAAGGACAGAATATTTCTCTCTTTCGATGAGAACAGAGTCATTGATTTCTCCACGGCTGTGCTGAATGGCGGCTAAGAAGGCTGGCCTCTCGCTCACAGAGAGGTCTTCGGACAATTTCACGGCCAGCGTTTCTAGGAAATTGTTCTCATTCAGGCTGGCGCTCTGCAAAATCTTTGACAGATTCTGATTTTTGACCATCGCTCCAACCGATTTAATGCGGCCGGTCGCATCACAGAACAGATCGCACAGCTTGGAAAGGAGTATTTCCTCCTTATGGCTTTCCAATGCCCTGCCGAGGACATCGTCTATGAGGAACCCTTCCTGCGCTAACGTTATGGCTTCTTTGAAAAGTCGGCTCCATTCAGATCGTCCCCACTGAGAGTGGAGTTCTCGGATCCCTTGGAGAATAGTCGGGACTCCAAAAGAAGTTGATGCCATTTGGGGTGCGTTGGAACGTACTGTCTTCAGTGAGCCTGATGTGGTGTTGTACAGAATGGCTGAGAATATACCACCTTTTAAAAAAAAAAAAAAGACAAAAATGATAAATGATTACTGATTAAATAGTTTCCGAAGTTATTTAAAAAGTCAAACAAAAGTACCACCACCATTTTTAATGTACCAAGGTTGTTTGTGATTGTGTCCTCTCAGGCAAGGTTGACCCTTCAAAGACTCATTACACGGGAACCATTAATTTTCATATTAACTGAATAATCAATAATAATTATGCTTGAGAAGGCCATGTATAGCCTCTTATTAACCTCCGGAAAAGCTATTACAGGTCCAAGTGATAATGTGAATTGAAATAATGAATGTATTATGTAAAATGTTCAAATATTTATATCTTCATTCAATTAAGCTTTTTACTTTAATAGACGATTGTGATCTTGTCCAACTTTTTGGACTGTTGTGGATGTTCTTAAATTCATTGCTTTTGAGATTGTATTAATTGTAATGGTTCTACACTAATAACCTCTGGCGCATACAAAATGCCCTTCAGAATTAATGGCACCCTTCAAGAAAATGAGCAAGCATTCCTTTATAAAAAGAGTAACATGCTATAAAGTAAGTGATATTTGAGCTCCAACATATCGGGGTATTATATGCGTCGCATCACAGGATTTTTGTACCAGATGCTCGGTTTACAGGATGTGTAGAAATGGTGTTGAAAAGCGTGCGATATTTTGCACCGTTTTCGCTGGCTGATCCAGTAACTATCAACGAATAATCACCTCAATAGCGCCCCTACAGGATACATTTACCACTTTTATCATCATCCATGACTGTGTTGGACCGAAGCTGGTTCTAGAGGACTCGAGACAGGGACTCATTTTAAATGACTACCGTGTAGTTCCTGTCCAGAACCGGAAATGAGTCAACACTAGACAACGTCCATTCATTGTACATGTACTGACTGATTCGGAGTCCTGGTCTCCATGTTTTCAACACTGCATGTTCAGAGGTTAGAAAGAATAAAAAACACACATTTTATGACTGACTATCTTGTATCAACGGCAGTTCTAGCTTTGTTGGTAGCAGTTTGTACAGGTTAAAGTTGGTCCCATGTTAGAAACAGAGTATTGGCGACTAACATGACAGTGCCAAACATGAACTCGGCACGATGCCAACCAATCAATGAGGCATTAAGTTTAATTACCTATAGCTGTTTTGTGAATCCACAGTAAAAGTAGTGTCATTCTGGTCCAAAAATACACTTTAGACCGAACTGAAACATCATCATATACATCATGGACATTTTGAAGACTTTCTGGCTGGAAAATGGACCATTTTGAGTTGCGTGCACATGATTTCATGTCAGATTTACAGTAACTTCCCTCGGTCCAATTTCACTTTGGTTTGTATTTCCTGCATACTGAGGCTTGGTAGTGTAATGCAGCAGGTATGACTCAAAATCCAGAATCTGGTATGAAAATCTGGTGGACTGACGATCTTGGTCTCAATTCTCCATTCTAAAAAATCTTAAGCTCTTTTATCCTTTAACCTTTAATGAATTACTCTTAAAACAGCATAAAAACTACACAAAAAGATGAATCTAAATCAGTAAATAAAAGGATATACATAAACTGTATACAAATAAATGATTGAGAGGTGGTGTAGTGGTTAGCGCTGTCGCCTCACAGCAAGAAGGTCCTGGGTTCGAGCCCCGGGGCCGGCGAGGGCCTTTCTGTGTGGAGTTTGCATGTTCTCCCCGTGTCCGCGTGGGTTTCCTCCGGGTGCTCCGGTTTCCCCCACAGTCCAAAGACATGCAGGTTAGGTTAACTGGTGACTCTAAATTGACCGTAGGTGTGAATGTGAGTGTGAATGGTTGTCTGTGTCTATGTGTCAGCCCTGTGATGACCTGGCGACTTGTCCAGGGTGTACCCCGCCTTTCACCCGTAGTCAGCTGGGATAGGCTCCAGCTCGCCTGTGACCCTGTAGAAGGATAAAGCGGCTAGAGATGATGAGATGAGATGAAATAAATGATTACATATGGACTATATCATTCTAGAAATAGTGGGAAGTATACATTACAAAACACAGTAATGCAATAATCTATATGTGCATAACGTACGAGATATATACAATAATAAATAGTTGATCCTGTGGTTTCTCCAGACTCTCACTGCGGGCACTGTGTCAGTTCTGGAGGAGGTGTCGGTTCTGGAGGAGGTCTTGTCGTGGCTGGGTTGCCTGTGGTAATGGTGGTGGCAAGAATTTTAGCTCAGTCTATAATCTTAATTTTTGTAATGATATCAAGTTCACCCAAAGCTATAGGAAAAGCTTCAACAGGCATAAATTTACCCACTTGGTATCTATCAAGTCGCAGATGATTTATCTCATCGGTACAGAGGCCTTTTTACCATCCCAGAGCTTCCGAAAGCAAGTCACCATCTTGGATCGTAGACCCAAGCTTGGTTTACTCTTGAATCTTTTAGTATATTCTCAGGTTTGCGTGTGTGATCATCTCGCTTCAATTCAGATCGCAGGTCTTCAGTAGCGTACCGTTCTGGAGATTGAGATGATATTTTTCTTTAATCATTTCTCTGTTGATTTGGAAATATGTTTAGCTCATCAGCTTCTTGTAAGCCTCCATCTTTCTATGGCCAAGTCAGAACCTCCTGGTAGAGGCACCAATCTTGGAATTGGTGACATCATCAATACTGAACCACCAAAGCATCGATGATTCATCAGCATATTTAACAGTGGATATCAGGTGCGTTTCCTTTTATGTGGTCTGGTTTTGTTGCCAAATATTCTGATGATGTGCATGACCATAAAATATGAATTTGGTCTCATCTGACCACAACACATCATGCCAAATGTAGTTCTAATGATGCTTGGTGAAGTTTGTGAGATGATCTCAAGAAGTGCTTTCCTGCAATGCTTACAAAAGCAGCTGTGGCGGCGGGGGTGTGGTCGAGCGTCGGCTGTGAACGGCGAGGAGGCAGGTTGAACCAGCAGGTAACATGTGATGAGGTGCACCTGTGTCTGATTACTGGCTGTCTATTAACCTGCGTCTCTGTGTGTCTTTCAGACAGCCAGGAATGTGAGAGAGAGAGAGAGAGAGAGAGAGAGAGAGACACCCCATCGCGTTTGTGTAGTGAGTTTGTGTTCTGTTACTGAAAAGTGTAAAAATAAAGAACACATCTGTTCTGAAGCCTGCTTCCAGTTCCTCTGTTCCCCCAAAAGTCTGAGAATTGTCACAGCAGCATTTAACAGTTGATGTGTAAAAAGCAAAAACAATCTAGATCATTTTCCTTCCTGCACCGTTCTCCATTGTGTGGGAGGACACAAAGCATTTATTTAAAATATTCTTTAAGGGTGTCAATCATTTGTGATAGAACAAAAAAAGGTTGTTGGTTTTTTTTTTCCTTTTGCATGAGTTTTCCAAACTTTTTTTTTTGCACATTTTAATGATGACAGGTGCCAATAATTCTGTAGGGTACTGTAAATAAATGCGACATACAATATTCAGGTTCATTATAAGCCTGGCCATTTTCATATTTCAGATCCAAATACAGTGGATATTTAAAAAAAAAAGTGTACACACCTCGTTAAAATTATATATATTTTACATCAGAAAAACCTGAGACCACGATAAATAATTTCAAAACTTTTCCCACCTTTAATGTGACCTATAACCTGTACAATTCAATTGAAAAATAAATTTGTGAGGGGGGGGGGAAACATAAAAAATAAAAAACGTAAAAAATAAAAAAAACGTACAGTAAGCTGGTTGCATAAGTGTGCACACCCTTAAACTAATACTTTGTTGAAGCACCTTTTGATTTAATTACAGCATTCAGTCTTTTTGGGTTCACACCTGCCATCAATTAAAATGACTCTGATTAACCCCAAATAAAGTTCAGACATTTACTCAGTTGCTCCTCCAGCAAAAGCCAGGGTTCAGAGAGAGCTTACAAAGCATCAAAGGGATCTCATTGTTGAAAGGTATCAGTCAGGAGAAGGGTGCAAAAACATTTCCACGGCATTAGATATACCATGGAGCACAGTGAAGACCGTCATCAAGAAGTGGTGAAAATATGGGACAACAGTGACATTACCGAGAACTGGACATCCCTCCAAAATTGATGAAAAGACAAGACGGAAACTGGTCAGGGAGGCTGCCGGGAGGCCTACAGCAACACTGAAGGAGCTGCAGGAATTTCTGGCAAGTACTGGTTGCGTACTACATGTGACAACAATCTCACGTATTCTCCAAATGTCTGGACTATGAGGTAGGGTCAAAGAAAAACATCCAGGCCTGGGTAAATTTTGCAAAAAATAAAAATAAAAAATACATCAACTCTCCCAAAAGCATGTGGGAAAATGTGTTATGGTCCGATGAAACCAAGGTTGAACTTTTTGGCCACAATTCCAAAAGCTATGTTTGGCGCAAAAACAACACTGCGCATCACCAAAAGAACACCAAACCCACAGTGAAGCATGGTGGTGGCAGCATCATGTTTTGGGGTTGTTTTTCTTCAGCTGGAACAGGGGCTTTAGTCAAGGTGGAAGGAATTATGAACAATTCTAGATACCAGTCAATTTTGGCCCAAAACCTTCAGGTGTCTGCTAGAAAGCTGAAGATGAAGAGGAATTTCATCTTTCAGCACGACAATGACACCAAAAAAAAGTTTTGGAACGGCCCAGCCAGAGCCCAGACCTAAATCCAATTGAAAATCTGTGGGGTGACCTGAAGAGGGCTGTGCACAAGAGATGCCCTCGCAATCTGACAGATTTGGAACGCTTTTACAAGGAAGAGTGAGCAAATATTGTCAAGTCCAGATGTGGCAGGCTGATAGACTCCGACCCAAAAAGACTGAATGCTGTAATTAAATCAAAAGGGGTTTCAACAAAGTATTAGTTTAAGAGTGTGCACACTTATGCAACCAGCTTATTGTACTTTTTTTTTTTTTTAAATGTTTTTCCCCCTAACAGATTGGTTTGTTTTTCAATTGAATTGTACGGGTTATAGGTCGCATCAAAGGTGGAAAAAGTTTTGAAATTATTTGTCATGGTCTCATTTTTTTTACATCAGAAAAACCTATCATTTTAACGGGGTGTGTACACTTTTTATATCCATTGCATCACCCTGATACAAAATAAAACCAGTCGGCAAATGTCTGCTCATACTGCCTCCCATAAAATTGCCCCAGCATTGGATAGGACCAAGTTTCTAGCTCATATAAATTTCGTTTTGTATGTTCCAAATGGGGCGGCACGGTGGTGTAGTGGTTAGCGCTGTCGCCTCACAGCAAGAAGGTCCTGGGTTCGACCCCCGGGGCCGGCGAGGGCCTTTCTGTGCGGAGTTTGCATGTTCTCCCCGTGTCCGCGTGGGTTTCCTCCGGGTGCTCCGGTTTCTCCCACAGTCCAAAGACATGCAGGTTAGGTTAACTGGTGACTCTAAATTGACCGTAGGTGTGAATGTGAGTGTGAATGGTTGTCTGTGTCTATGTGTCAGCCCTGTGATGACCTGGCGACTTGTCCAGGGTGTACCCCGCCTTTCGCCCGTAGTCAGCTGGGATAGGCTCCAGCTTGCCTGCGACCCTGTAGAAGGATAAAGCGGCTAGAGATAATGAGATGAGATGTTCCAAATGTTCAATTAACATATATTAGATCATCAAATGGAAACCTATTGTGAATACAGGCACGAGTCCCAATTATCACTATGTTATTACATGATTGGATTTGTGGCTGCTAAATGAAAGATATTTTACTAACCTACTCCAGCTGTGTGGGGGTGAACAACTCCCAAGCAGAGCAGAGAAGCGATAGCTGCATCTACGACATTCCCTCCCTCCTGAAGAAGTGCCTTACCGATGCTGGAACAGTTAGCTGCACATAGCAACAGCACCACTACCTTGTTAAAACACTGAGAAGCAAAACAATCTAAAAAATGTATTTTGAATGGCGCAAAGGCACTGAGATGGAGAAGAAAATAAAAAAATCCAAACCTGAGGATGTCAGAACAGCAGCATGGTGGTACAGAGCAGTGTGCTCATGGTGGTGGTGGGGATCTTCTCCATGTTCATGTTCATCATCATCAACCATAGTGGAGTGGTGGTGATGTTCGTCATGTTCCTTTGAAATATTCACGATGTTGGTTCCTGCATTGTGAAATCCTTCAGGATCAGGCCACCACTCATGCCACTGAAGAAGCGCAAACACCAAGACGATACCAAGCAGAACCAGAGCCACTGACACCCGGAAACACGTGAGGCTGTTTCCTGTGTTTCCCTGCAGTCTATTCACAGGCCTGTAGGAATGAGGGACAATAAGTAAAGAATAAAGGCCCAGTCCCACAATACCGATAACTATAAATTAAATCGGTCCCCTGAAGTTTATATGGTTGATGGTCCCACCAGACCGATAACGATACCTATAGCCCAGGCCTGGGTTTATCCGTATCAGTGAGATTGCTTCTGGAGTGATTTTTCCAGGCCTGGATCTGATCCGATAAAACATCTGACCAATCAGGTAGCTGTTTACATGTGATGTCTGAGCACGTGCCATTTTCCCCGGGCATCTTTGTATATCCTTGTTGCAATGCCTTTATTGTCAAGGCGCTATAGGTCCATACAGGCCCGCATCTCCAGACTCATGAACAGTTTTTATCCAAGTACCATAAAACAACTCAACTCTTAGTTGAATTATGTGCAATATTCTGTGCAATATTTTCTGGACTGTGCAATACACTTGCCCATCTACTTATTAACTTCTTGTTTTATGTCGATGTCTGCTGCATGCGATGTGTGCTGTTTTATGTTTATATTACACTTATTTTATATTAGCCTTTTTTTTTTTTTAAATGTGTGCTGTTTTTATATTTTTATATATAATTTTTTTTCAATATTTTTTAAAAATATATTTTTTATATGGCGGCACGGTGGTGTAGTGGTTAGCGCCGTCGCCTCACAGCAAGAAGGTCCGGGTTCGAGCCCCGTGGCCGGCGAGGGCCTTTCTGTGTGGAGTTTGCATGTTCTCCCCGTGTCCGCGTGGGTTTCCTCCGGGTGCTCCGGTTTCCCCCACAGTCCAAAGACATGCAGGTTAGGTTAACTGGTGACTCTAAATTGACCGTAGGTGTGAATGTGAGTGTGAATGGTTGTCTGTGTCTATGTGTCAGCCCTGTGATGACCTGGCGACTTGTCCAGGGTGTACCCCGCCTTTCACCCATAGTCAGCTGGGATAGGCTCCAGCTTGCTTGCGACCCTGTAGAACAGGACAAAGCGGCTACAGATAACGAGATGAGATTTTTTATATTACACTTATTTTATATGAGACTTTTATTTTTATACTGGATGTACCACTTGAGGAGTTGCACTGAAATTTCGTTGTACAGCTGTACAATGACAAAGGCATTCAATTCAATTCAATGCATCATGAATACGGATACATGGAAAATAAAAAAAAAGATAACACAAAGCACAAATCTTTTATTCACAGACATGTGATCTTCTGTGAAATATCAATAGTAAATTCATAAAAGTAAACATATAAATGCAGATAAGATATTTTAATTATTAACTTCAGCAGTCCAAACATTTAATTGTTTCAGATTTCTTAATTTTTTTTATCCGTGATAGATCAACCGTATGAAATTGGTAACCAATCTGTAATATACTGAAACATCCCTGACCAATCCGTAAATTATTAGCATCCGTATTAAAATCTGTAATCACTCTGTATTTTATATCCTTTTTTAATACAGTATATTTCCGTAATCCGTGACCTATCCATCTTATAATCAACCACCGGAGTGTGTACATGGGTTGTTTTGAAGTCTAAGCTGTACAGTATGACCCAGAAAAATGTGCTACTACTTGGAAAAAACTTCCAAGTTACATGCATTTATTTACCTGAGTGTCAGGACCAAGCGATATAGTTGTGGTGTGACTGCTCCAGACTGGAACTAAATTCAGGCATCGGTATAGTCATAGTTGTAGTTATAGTTATCGGTGTTGCGGTACCGGGCCCTAACACATGACGGACCATGCGGTTATCGGAAAATAACGCATGCCGGCTTGGCGTGATGCATTATCACTACCAACAGCTTGGCTGAAGTGTGTTATTCTGCTTACACCACAGTGATTTGCCAACAAATACAACTTTTAATTCATTAATGAAATGATACACAACCCTTTAATTATTTGTAGTTATGGAACATCTATCTATGAGATAAGTTAGTTTCTGTTATCACTTATGTTATAGAAGCTATCAAAAGCTAGTTATCAAAAAAAAGTGCAAAGCTCTATGGCCTGAAGATGTTCTTGTGTCAGGAAAGTTACTGACTGTTCCAAAGTGTTGACGCTTTCTGGGACTGCTTCCATAAATTATGTATGTTTCCTAAAGGAAAGTTGCACATGATTAATGATTTTAGTTTTCTATTTTTTTTTTATTCAAGAATTCAACTGTGCTGTGATATCATTAACAGTTATTCCATGAAATCGAGTCGTACATGAGCCAACAAGGTGCGTAGCGCCGAGTTGGCTATAAGCCATGTACGACGAGATTGAGTGGAATAACTGCTTTATTATATCCACATTCACTGGATTTTGAGAAACCGAGCATTTTTATTTTTTGCAAATTTGATAATTAAAACTTTATACAAATGAATTGACTTTCGTGTTGTTTTTTGTAGAAAGTGCCATCTTGCTGTCATGCTGAGGTTTACAATAGCTTTAGACATTTATTCAATTCTTCCTGGGACATTTCAGTGATGTCATTTTCAAACTTCTTTGAGCTTTTGAACCAGTCTAAATAAATAAATAAATAAATAAATAAAACAACTTTAATGCTTAAAAATGAAGAATAGGAAAAGGTACGTTCTTACCATCAAATATTTTCATTCCATATTTTGCTGCTTTTTTTTTTTTGTATTTTTGGGGTTTTGTTTGAGTAGAGTTTTTAAATTTGCTCTCGGTTGGTTCAGCAAAACACTCCACCATTTTGTTTTTCTCTACTCACGGTATATGAGCTGATAGCCTAGTAGTAGAGTAGCCAATCAGAATACGTGATTGCTCATATCCAGTGAATGTGGATAGTATAATGTCAGGCTTCTTTTTCTTCTTCTTTGATGTGATGTACACAAACTATAAAATGTACAAAGTCAAATCCAGGGACGGTTTCCAGGCAAGGACAGCATCGGTTGTTTTGCCCAGTTCTTTGAATCCCCCACTGAAACGCTATATATGGTAATCATTCACAATATGGTGAATTGTCTGGACTTGGTGGCCACAGTCACAGCTGTCTGCCATCCCCCATTTATGCAGATGGTGTATTGATGTCAGATAGTGAAGAAAGAAAGGAGGGAGTTCTGGAGAGATGAAAATTCACACTTTAATGAGTTTTGCAAATTTTCAAAATTCACAACGGTAATTCACAAGAGAGGCATTCCAAAGAGCAGCAGCCAAACAGAATCAGTCATGGGTTTTATGGCAGCTGGTGGTAGTTTTTTTTTTTTTCTTGGGGTGGGGGGGTGTCTCAGTAAATTATATATATATATATATATATATATATATATCTCATCTCATTATCTCTAGCCACTTTATCCTGTTCTACAGGGCCGCAGGCAAGCCGGAGCCCATCCCAGCTGACTACGGGCGAAAGGCGGGGTACACCCTGGACAAGTCGCCAGGTCATCACAGGGCTGACACATAGACACAGACAACCATTCACACTCACGGTCAATTTAGAGTCGCCAGTTAACCTAACCTGCATGTCTTTGGACTGTGGGGGAAACCGGAGCACCCGGAGGAAACCCACGCGGACACGGGGAGAACATGCAAACTCCGCACAGAAAGGCCCTCGCCGGCCACGGGGCTCGAACCCGGACCTTCTTGCTGTGAGGCGACAGCGCTAACCACTACACCACCGTGCCGCCCCATATATATATATATATATATATATATATATATATATATATATATATATATATATATATATATATATGCAATTTAAAAGTTGGCACAGTGGTGCAGTGGTTAGCACAGTCGCCTCACACAACAAGGTGGTTCTGGGTTCGAACCTCATGGCCAACGGGGACCTTTCTGTGAGGATTTTGCACGTTCTCCCCATGCTTTTGTAGGTTTCCTCCCACAGTCCAAAGGCATGTGGTCAACTGGCTACTCTAAATTGCCCATAGGTGTGCACGAGTGTGAATGGTTGCTGGTCTCTGCTTTAACCCTGTGACAGATTGGCCAACTGTCCGGTAATTTGTACTTTAAATAATAAGCACAAATAAGAATATAATTCATTCATGCTGCTATGCACCTGCGCATTATTTTTATACAGATTATTTAATTTAATTTCTAGTATCACTATTCTCATTTTATGTCTTTTTGTCTTCAGTGTCCTGTGCTTCTATGTTTGCAACATAGAGTGGCAATTTTAATTGTGTTGTATGCATTTACAATGACAAAAAAGGCAATACAATTCAATTCAGACTGTACAGGTAGTCTGCCTCTCACCTTAAGTCAGCTGGGATCGGCTCCAACTTCCTCTGTGACCCTGACCGATGTTTGGTATAGATAATGCATGGATGGATAATTTAAAAGTTTACATCTAAACCTTTTTGGCATTTGAATCTCAACTGCATTTTGTCTGAATAACAAGTTTATTTATTTGTTGAGTGCTTTTAACAACAGGCATTATTGCGAAGCAGCTTTTCAGAAAAGCCATCCATTATCCGTAACCGCTTATCCCATGCAGGGTCGCAGGCAAGCTGGAGCCTATCCCAGCTGACTATGGGCGAGAGGCAGGGTACACCCTGGACAAGTCGCCAGGTCACTGCAGGGCTGACACACAGAGAGACAAAACCACCATTCACACCTACGGTCAATTTAGAGCCACCAGTTAGCCTAACCTGCACGTCTTTGGACTGTGGGGGAAACTGGAACACCTGGAGGAAACCCACGCAGACATGGGGAGAACATGCAAACTCCATGCAGAAAGGCCCTCGTCAGCTGCTGGGCTTGAACCGAAGACCTTCTTGCTGTGAGGTGACAGTGCTAACCACTACACCACCTTTCAGAAAATTAAAGACTTTAAACATATGAGCCAATTTTATCCTAATAACAAACACGGTACACTGAAAAGTTGTGTCCCTTTTGTTCAAAACCAAAACCACTAAACTTACAGTTTTGTCATCTGTCCTTTTAGGTAATTTGTACTTTGATTAGACAATGTGTGCTTAGTTCATCACCTTTCAGTTTCTTTACCAAACATTTTCACAGAAAAATAACGATGGCGTAAATAATCCACTTTGTTCACATTCATTATACTTGTGACTGAGTCTGTAACACGTCTACTGGTGACATATTATGGAAACGGTACCAAAATAGGCTAGAATATATTAGCCTATTGGAGATCAAAACTATGGGGCATGTCATGGTTTGGAATCACATGACATGACTGTGGCCGATTGGCTGCATTTACCTACAGCACTGGGCTCATTACTGTTAGCCCACAGCCTTGCTTCATATCATTCTTGAATGACTGTTAGTTCTGCTGTTACACTCGGTTTCAGAAAATCACAAATAATCCTCTTTAAAATGTTTGCTAACCACAGATAAGATTATGTCGATGCCCAAAATATGACCCTGTAGAACAGGATAAAGTGGCTAGAGATAATGAGATGAGATTAGATATTATTTTTTCTTTTACTTTTGAAAGATAGGCAGGACTTCGCCCTGTTAGCTCATTGATACGAGCTGCTCCTGCAAGGGTTAGAACCAAAACTGTGCATTATTGGACTAAACAATGTATCACAACAACATTCAGTCGACAAAGCACAGAATATTCAGCCAATATATTCAATGTGGCTAAATATTCAGGTCAACAAAACCCTTATCATATCAAATATGCATGGCCAAATACATGGTCTTAGAACACCATCATAAAAGGTGTGCCAAAATACAATAGACCTCTGGCTCTGATGGATCATTATTCATCAAGAGGTCAAGAGGCCAAATCCTGAAGATGCCAAAGCCATCTGTGGCTGGGAGTCCAAGAGAGCAAAACTGGCCGTACTCTCTCCCCTGTTAATGAGGGCGATGCTAGACAATTATGGGTTTCTGTGAGCTCACGTATACAGAACAGAGCAGCTTGCACTTCAAACACGTTCGGCTACCATGGGATTCTGCATTAGCAGCATTTCAAAAAGAGGCAGCAGCTTTTAAAGTCTTTCTGGAAAAGACTTTACCCTCTTTGATGGGCAGCTGTTGTGTGATAGAAGAGAACTGGCTTATGGAAACTGAGTCAAAAACACAGAAAGTTTCTATAAAACCACTCCAGATGTGGACATATTCAAGTCAGCAGCAAATGCATACCTCCTGGATCAGGGTTTTTAAAACATCTTTTTTTGTGTTCACATTTCTGTTTCGCTTGGTGGTCACGGTATTGATTGTAGTTCATACCTGGCTGGGACATGGTGACCTGTGAACCTTCGCCTATGAGGTTTGGACCCTTAAAGGAGAACTGAAGTCATTTTTAAACTTGCTTTATTTCTTAACATGCTATTCAATTATGTTTTCGGTTTTAGTAACCTTATATCGTGACTCGTATTGGCAACTAACTGCAATTAAATATTATACTTATCGGCCTATTCGGTTTTTAGCCATGTTGAATTTAGTTCGTTTGGTCCACGGCAGGCGTTACTTATCTGCGCGATCTTCACGAGACTTGTGCGAGACTTCAAAACGTGAAGTGTCAACCAGGTGTCAGTGCTGCCATTTTGAAAACTGTTTTCCAAACGAAATATTGCACAAAAACGAGTTTAAATGACGATTACTGCCTACTTTTTTTCAAAAACTTTCCTGATTGCTATCAAAACAAACAAAACTTCCAGCTTGATTACATCAGCATTCGAAAGAGGGCGCGCGCGTCTTTTGACAATGTTGGCAGATGTTGGTCACTTTGATTTCCGCTGTACGTTTTACTTCCGTCCTACGATGTCTCACACGGGTCTCGGCAAATCTTGTTTACGGCCATTGCTTTGACATATGGACTGATATTACAGAGCATATTTCAAAACACTCATAACTTGCTATAGCAGTGACAAAACAGCTGTCAGAAATGCATTCCTATATTTAATAAAATGAGAGAAATAGAATGTTGATGATTAAAAATTTGCCTTCAGTTCTCCGTTTAAACTGCAGGCAAACGGCACGCCCATCCAGGTGCTGTTTTATTTTATTTTTTTCTCTCCCAGTAGGGCTCAGTGTAGGTCTTCCAGCTTACCATGACCACCTTATGAACCATGTCTTGCTTGTTTTCTAACCTTCCCGTTTTTTTGGCATTTATCTTTTGCAATGTAACTGTATGCTTTTGCACTGGGCCGCTTTTCATCCTTCCTGATGGTTCCACCAGGCCCTGACAAACGAGATTAAAAATAAATAAATAAATAAATACTATGAATGCTATAGGTAGTGCACTATATTGAGATTTTAAATATAGAAATGGAGAGACTAGGTACACTCTCAGAAAATAAAGTACATTATTGTACCTTTAGGGATACAACTGCTCTTCATTGGGGCAGTTCCCTCTAAAGCAGACCTGGGCATTTTACGGCCCGCGGGCCGCATCCGGCCCTTTGGTTCATTCTGACCGGCCCGCGTAAGGTTAATGAGAAATTACAAAATAAACATATTTTCTAATTTTACCTCATGCATGGACTGAATGTGCATTGCTTTTATTTTGAAGTTGTGTTCAACAAAAACGCAATGCGCGCGACATGAAAATGACATGAAATCCCACAAAACCTAATCCCACGATAACTACTTCTGTAATTTGTCCAGACCAACCACAAACTTGTACGTCATCCTTCAAACGGTCCAGCCGATCACATCGTGTGACGTCACCAGCAGGCGCCGGAGCCGATCTCCGGCGAAAAGCACCAAACGAGGTGATTAAACTACAAATGTGGGCATCATTATTATAATATGATGTATCTTGCTTGATATTTGGAGTAGAAAGACAATATTGTGATATCTTTATTGTGTTTTGGGGTGAATGTGACTGAAAAAAAAAGGTACAAACGTTCACATTTTGTTAACCATTGTTTTGGGAAATTTGATTGAATAAATGACATTTTTTGTAAGGCAACCTTGTTTTTTCCATACTCTTACCAGTCTTAGCAGCTTGTAAAAACAATGTTATTTATTGCTTTATATAAAGAAATACAATTAATATTATGCAGAATTTAGTTCAGCCTTTTGGTCCGGCCCTCCACAAAATTCTGTTTCTCATGTGGCCCCATGGAAAAAATAATTGCCCACCCCTGCTCTAAAGCACTTATTTGTATCCTTTATATTCTGCTTGGTGGCGCACTTGGTTAGCACTGTTGCTTCACAGCAAGAAAGTTCTGGGTTCGAGCCCAGTGGCTGACGGGGGGCCTTTCTGTGTGGAGTATTTATGTTCTCCCCGTGTCTGCGTGGGTTTCCTCCGGGTGCTCTGGTTTCCCCCACAGTCCAAAGACATGCAGGTTAGGTTAACTGTCTACTCTAAATTGTCCATAGGGGTGTGTGTGTGTGTGTGTGTGTGAGTGAGAATGAATGAGAGAAGAAAACCTCTAATAATAATCCAGTAGAAGGCAACAGGAAACCACTACTGTAAGTCTTCCCAAGAGACGTTGATGGCCGAAGCCGTCAAAGCGGCCGTGTCACTGCAGTAATATGCCAGATAGATAGATATTCTGTTTGGGAACATACATGTACCTTTTTGGCCCTAAAAGGGTACACGTAGTTACCTTGAGGTACAAAATAAATAAATAAATAAAATTAAAAAAAGGAGCCCTACGGGGTACATTAGCGTAGATTGTACCTTGGGGAACAGAAATGAACTCCTACTGTACCCCTATTTCTGACAATATAGTATAGTATACCCCCATAACTACTGCTTAATTCTGCCTCCGCCAAACGTACAACATTTTAGACGATTTTTAGCTGTCTTGTACAGTTTTTGTGTGTCAAAATGTGTGCAACAAACTAAAGCGCCTGCAGGATATCGCTCTGCCTCTCTAAAGTTTAATGCACTACTGTAACACCGTCCAGAACATATGACAAGGTCGGAGAATCTCAGTGAATAGTCCTTCACTTTAATCCACTCAGCTGCTTTGCCTCTCAAGGATTCACACCAATCCTCCATGGTACCTTAATCTTTCAGAAAAAATAAAAATCATCCTTTATTCGAAAAGTAAAAGGTTGCTATGTCTTCTAATGTTATTCCAGAGTTGCAGGCAAAAGCTCTCAGTGAGAATGAAGTCCAGATATCAGCTTTATTGTAAAATTCTTTTAAAAAAATTTTTATTCAAACAAATAAATTAATTAAAATATTTCAATAATAAAAACTGTACCGACTTCTGACCAAAGTTTATAAAGTTATTAAATTTAGAAAAAAAAATATGATAAAGGGTAGGTGGGATTGGAAAGCTGAGGAAGTCTATTTAATCTAATTAATCTGTTAAAAGTAATAAATGCATTAAAAAATCATCATAGGCTAGTTATCATTTTGCACCAACATGCCATGTAAAGAGTAGTATATTACACCAGGTCACTGTGAGGATATGACAGGTTTTCAGTGAATTATTCAGGAAGATTATTCAGTACGGTCAATTATTCAGTGTGGTACCTACATTCATAAACCTTTATAAAGCGTAGCTGAAGATTTTATTTCAAAAAAAAAAAATTTAGCTCACAAGTCATTAGTAATTAGCAATGTTATGTAATATGACTTTGTAGAATGCTATACATCAATATGGGTGCTGTTCAACATTGTTATTAGACAATTTTATCTTTATTTTCCATGTCATTAGTCTTTCCTAACAGCTCATCCATCCGTTCCATTCATTCCACTGACATATGAGCTTCTTAAATAAGTAAAAGGCGTCGAGGCTATACATAGTGCTTCCTAATACTGTTTTGAATGCATAATTATCACTTTAGCTTGGATGACATGAAAATCATTCATTTGACTGGGATATTGCCTTCTTAAATAAGTGATGTTGTATTAGGATGGTGTTAACAGTTTTAATACTTTTTAATTTATTATGTAGATTCGGTAAACATACTCGGACATGTGAATACTTGAATGATTTTTTTTTCCCAAATCTCAAAGATATACCTTTAGTAATGATAAACTAATAACATGCTACATGAGGACTAAAAGTTACAAACGCAACAACCTTGAACACTGAATTGAAGCCTCTTCTACTATTCATGCATACTCAATAAAATGTACTTTTGTATGCACTTGCATACAAAAAGCCTTTTTTTTTTTAAGTTTCATTAGTTTTACACTAGGGTGGCACGGTGGTGTAGTGGTTAGCACTGTCGCCTCACAGCAAGAAGGTCCAGGTTCGAGCCCCGTGGCCGGCGAGGGCCTTTCTGTGCGGAGTTTGCATGTTCTCCCCGTGTCCGCGTGGGTTTCCTCCAGGTGCTCCGGTTTCCCCCACAGTCCAAAGACATGCAGGTTAGGTTAACTGGTGACTCTAAATTGACCGTAGGTGTGAATGTGAGTGTGAATGGTTGTCTGTGTCTATGTGTCAGCCCTGTGATGACCTGGCGACTTGTCCAGGGTGTACCCCGCCTTTCGCCCGTAGTCAGCTGGGATAGGCTCCAGCTCGCCTGCAACCCTGTAGAACAGGATAAAGCAGCTAGAGATAATGAGATGAGATGAGTTTTACACTATCTGGCAAAAAGTCTCCCATCCCAACATCATAAAGGCAAGTTGGTCCCGTCTTTGCTGCTATAACTTTTCTGAGAAGGCTTTCCATGACATTTAAGAGCCTGGCTGTGGGGATTTGTGCCCATTCAGCCACAACAGCATGAGTGAACACTGATGTCGGGCATGAAGTTCATACAGGCTTTGTTCCACTTCCACTCCAACCTTGGAAAACCATGTCTTCATGGACCTCACTTTGTGCACAGGAGCATCGCCATGCTGGAACAGGTTTGGGCCTTTTAGTTCCAGTGAAGGGAAATTATAACTCTCCAGTATTTAAAGACATTCTATACAATTGCCTGCTTTGTGGCAAGAGTTTAGGCAGAACCACATATGATTATCTGGTGTCCACATACATTTGGCCATATTGCTGGGTTTCACGTGACGTCACATCCGCCTCATTAGTTATTCAAAACTTTAGCTGGTGGTCTCCCAAAGCTCAGTTGACAAAGTGTTTGTATGGAGAAGGTGCATTGCTCGCATGAAAAATGCCTTACGCTTGCGTCGTTGTAGGTTGTTCGAACTATGAAACACAGTACGTTTACATGCACATCCAAATCGAGCTGCTGTCGGTAATTGAGCAAAGGGTCCCAGCAGGGGTGCTAGAGAAATCCAATCCTACATGCACACAAGGAAATCGAGCTATTGTGTGAGGTACATTGTGCACCCGAGCCACAGGTGGCGCTACACGCCCCATCGTGTTGGTACACTTCCGGTTGTCGTCATGAAGAGCTACTCAAGAGCAGTGTTGCCAGATATTGCTGACGTTTTCCAGCCCAAAATACGTTCAAAACCTGCCAAAATACACTTGAAAAGGCCCAACTGAGCAGGAAACCGCCCAATCTGGCAACACTGTTCAAGAGTATAAACAAAGTTATCAGGTCCGTGTTCACAAGAAGAGTGTTTGTAGTTTGTATGTACGAACAGAAGTGCTCCTAATAAAATGGCCACTAAGTTGAAGTTGATCTGTAATGGTGAACATATTAACTGTTAGCCTGCTAACATGCTAATAACTTACCAACTAATTGGAAATGGGTGCGTACATGCCCAGACACAAGTGTTCGTAATAAAGTGGCGGCTAAGGTGAAGTGTCATGCCGACCGAGGCTGGTTTTTTTTTTCGACCGAGGCTGTTGTGTTTCCCGCTTGTGGTCTCGTCACTCGTCACTTCCGGAAGGGGCAGTGCTGAAGTAAGTAGCTCGACAGGGTTTACATGCACTAAGTAGCTCGGCTACAATCGCATAATCTAGGTCGCGTAGCTCGATTACGAGAAATCCAGTTCAGTTCGATTTCAGCCTAGCTAAGGTGTTTCCATGCCATTTAGAACTTCGATTTCAGTCGAGCAACGGCAGAAATTCGATTTTCTCTATGTGCATGTAAACGCACTCACTGATAAAAGTTTCTTCAGGGTTCCCCGTGAACTAATAAAAAAGGGTGAACGAACACAGGATTTCACAAAAAGACGTCGAGAAAGGTGGCTTTTGAACCTCTCAGTGAAACCGAAGGGAGCCGAGTCAAAGCATGCTCGAGTTTGCAGTGATCACTTCGTGAAGGGTTTGTATGGGTCTGTCTCAGAAACTGGTCTTTCATTTGGGACATTATAGTCAAAAAATAAATTTTCAATTTTTTTTTTTTTTTGCATTTACCCAACACAATGTTTCTTTTGTCATGTTTAATAAGAATAAAGATAGTATCTTGCTTTATCTGGCCTCCACTGTGGAATTTTTTTTTTTATTCCAATTCAAATGCTTTTGTAAAATTGATTTACATATAAAATAACTACACTACCGTTCAAAAGTTTGGGGTCACTTTGAAATGTCCTTATTTTTGAAAGAAAAGCACTGTTCTTTTCAATGAAGATCACTTTAAACTAATCAGAAATCCACTCTATACATTGCTAATGTGGTAAATGACTATTCTAGCTGCAAATGTCTGGTTTTTGGTGCAATATCTCCATAGGTGTATAGAGGCCCATTTCCAGCAACTCTCACTCCAGTGTTCTAATGGTACAATGTGTTTGCTCATTGCCTCAGAAGGCTAATGGATGATTAGAAAACCCTTGTACAATCATGTTAGCACAGCTGAAAACAGTTGAGCTCTTTAGAGAAGCTATAAAACTGACCTTCCTTTGAGCAGATTGAGTTTCTGGAGCATCACATTTGTGGGGTCGATTAAATGCTCAAAATGGCCAGAAAAATGTCTTGACTATATTTTCTATTCATTTTACAACTTATGGTGGGAAATAAAAGTGTGACTCTTCATGGAAAACACAAAATTGTCTGGGTGACCCCAAACTTTTGAACGGTAGTGTACATCATGAAGAATTAAAGCCCCTCCTTCACAGATGAGTGAAAATATTGAATAAATTTCCTCTTTTTGATTGCTTGGGTTAAAAATGCCAAGTTATGATGACTGAATTGATTATTCACTTAAATATGAATAATATGATACAGTTTGGGTATTTGATATGGCGAAATAGGACACAATGGAAAAATCAAGAACACACGGGAAAGATGAGAATAACGGCGGTGGTAAAAGAACAGCGACTGTACCGGCTGAAGGTTGCGTGGGTCTCTGCTGCGGCACGCGAGCAACGGGACATCACTACCGCACCGGACGGAGCGTGAGGCAGGGGCGGGGCAAAATGACTGGCCGTAGATTCTATCAGAAGTTCGATCTAAATTGACCATGGTTGCAAAATATTGGCCAAAAATACACAAAAACACTACGAAATATGAAAGTAAGATGAAAAAGAAACATTCTTAAGGCCCGGTCCCACTGGCCGATGGACACAAAACGTATGCAAAAAGGACACAGCGGACGAGCAAAATTTCGGGGGTGGCTCTATCAGTTTTCATCCGCTCCAGAAATGGACAAAATTGGCGAAAATTTGCGAAAACAGAACGGAAAAGAACGGACGTGGGTAGTATATAGCGGGGATGTTAAACACATGTTCATAGGAAGCCTAGCGGATGAAAGCAGATGGAAGTGGATGACAGCTCCGAAGGGGTTACCGGTGATAACTGAGAAGCGGACGCATAGCAGAAAGAGCGGATGCATAGCAGATGAAGGGGATGCATCACGTACGCCTAACGGAAACAAAGGGGATGTTGCGCGGATGTATATCGGATGCAGACCGTTCACTGCGCATGCGGGGGGTATGAATTGCGTCTGCTCCGCGGATATAAAGGGATGCAGCACGCACGCCGTCAGCATAAAGCGGAAAGACGTGCTGGCGGCTACATCGATACATCTCTACTACTAGATGATTTTCTCCCCCTTTTTATACAAAATATCGATTGTCCGCTAGGTGTCCTTCTACATACTCTAGACATACTCCAGACATCCTAAATATACGAGATACATCCCAGATATAAACGCTTTGTCCGTTTTGAATACTTTATATACGAGATGCATACGCTTACATCCTTTCTATTTCCGTGCTACTAACGATGAATAGACGTTTCATGTACCTTATCTTTCCTCCCTCTTTCCGTTTTCAGCTGCAGCGGATGTGAGTTGTGAGGATGCCCAGAGGATGCAGAGAGGATACAGCAGACGTTTAACGGATGATAACGGACATAGAACGTTTGTTGCTCGTATATGTCGCAGATTTACATCGTACACGGCGGAAAGTTCATCCGTTCTAAAAGTTTTGTGCAGCTCAAAACTTTTTGCGCGGATGAAATCACAGTGGACGGATGCTCGATGGATAGAGCGTATGCAATGAGTACACAACGGATGCATAGCGTTTTCCAACGGATGGCAAAGATTTTTTTACGTTTTACATCCTCTTTGCATCCATAAGTGCAGTGGGACCGGGCCTTTATACTGCAAGACTAAAACAAAATAAAACTGTCAAAACTCACCTTTTCAGTGATAACGTCCGAACAGATCACTCGCGTAACAGAAAGCCCGCAAATGGAAGCACGATCAACTTCTAACTGTTGGAGTGGAAAATTCCATTCTACACATGCAAATTGTTAATGTGTGTCCTTCCCCGCACACAAATAACACACTATGGTAAAAAATAGACCACAACTCATTTTATAGCTCAGAAATTCATACAAGACCAGCTACCATCGTAACATATTCTGTAAGAAACATATTCTATACCTAACTTTCAGCTTTCGTTTTAAAAAACAAAATCGCAGATTTATAACTACATTTTTATATGGCGTAATGATTTTAAGTTACTACTTTTGGTGAGGATATGGCGTAATGATTTTAAGTTACTACTTTTGGTGAGGTCGTGACCTTGACCCTGAGGCTTTCCGTTTAGATCAAAACACACGATCGTATTGGTTTCGGGTCTGCGGAAAATGGAGTTACAACGGTGATCAGATATTTTGCATGATGTTTTATTACGGTTATGATTATTCTGTGAGTGCACCAATCCTTAGGTGTATAAAGTTACAACTTAAAATACAATTAGTGATAACTGTAGACTTTTCAGTGGACTACAACCTTTCTAAGGGAATGCGACGTAGTCAACCATTTATCATGTCCCAGATCAAGCCACCATTTTTCCACAAATTTGCAAAATTTTTGCCAAATTCTGAATAGAGTATTCACATCAAAGATTTAGTTTTATCTGTATTATTTCTTTCATAATTTTATTTCAAATTAAAACCAATATCACCATTCAAAACCAAATAGTTTATTGACTCGGAGTATATTTAGTGGGGTACCCCCACAGTACCCATGATTATGCAACATTTCGAAAGGCAAGTGAATCGAGGGAGCCTTGTTTGGCTTATATCTGTCAAATAGCAACATTTTTTTAAAATCACTCCAACAACATGAGTATTTCAACAGAGTTAAAATGTATGAAGTTGTGAATGAAGACTTGAGAATGAACATTTTGTTAAACAGAATTATATACAGTATATGGTGTGGCTCTGTCCTACTTGCCCCTATGAGTAGGCCATTGCCTCCAGTATTAATCCTGCAGTATTGCTTTATAATAGATTTATGGAATCCTTCTGAATTTTTTATATGGACATGCACACAGGAAGAGACTAGCAGTGACATGGGAACCAGATACCATGAAATGTCAGTGAAATTCAGTCACTTGTAGCAATGACGGGCAAAATAACTGTTGGTGACGTGAAATAGGCAGGTATCAAGGCAACATAATTGAAGCCACGACCAGTGGGAGCAAAGGATACCGTTGGCTAACAAATGACACCAACAGAGAGCTATTTAACAGTTATTCCATGAAATCGAGTCATACATGAGCTGATAGCATGCCGAGTTGGCTATAAGCCATGTACGACAAGATTGAGTGGAATAACTGTATCCACTCAATATCCACATTCACTGGATTTGGAGAAAAGGAGCATTTTTATTATTTGCAAATTCGATAAATAAAAGCTTTGTACAAAACCATTTCCGCTTAGAATGTAAACAAACCGGTGAAATGACAGTAGCAATTTGTGAAAAATGCAATAATAATTTTTCAAATACTATTATTCCATATTTTGTTGCTTTTTTGTGATTTTCTGGGGTTTTCTTCTTCAGGGTTTTTTGGCGGTTGGCAAACCAACTTTAAAAAGGTGCATTACCGCCACTGACTGGGCTGGAATGTGGAACAGGAGATGGGTGGGTGGGGTGGGGGTATATTATTTTAGCTCTTTCTGTTTCTTTTAAATATTTGATCATTTTTGGGGTTTTGTTTCCAAGTAGTGTTTTTATTTCGTCCTTGGTTGGTTCAGCAACACGCTCCACCATTTTGTTTTTCTCTACTCACAGTATATGAGCCGATACCCTATTAGTAGAGTAGCCAATCAGAGCACACGACTACTCATATCCAGTGGATGTGGATAGAATAAAAACAAATATATAAGAGGGACACCTAAGCAACAAGAGCTTGGAAAGTCCACTAGCAACCAACGGTCAGCTACAAAGCGATTGGTGATGGGTGAATCACTTTATATACAGTGGTATGCAAAAGTTTGAGCACCCCTGGTCAAAATTGCTGTTACTGTGAACAGTTAAGCAAGTTGAAGATGAAATGATCTCCAAAAGGCATAAAGTTAAAGATGACTCATTCCCTTTATATTTTAAGCAAAAACAATTTTTTATTTTCATCTTTTACATTTTCAAAATGACAAAAAAGGAAAAGGGCCCGAAGCAAAAGTTTGGGCACCCTGCATGGTCAGTACCTAGTAACGCCCCCTTTGGCAAGTATCACAGCTTGTAAACACTTTTTGTAGCCAGCTAATAATCTTTCAGTTCTTACCTGAGGGATTTTCACACATTCGTCCTTGCAAAAGGCTTCCAGTTCTACAAGTTTCTTGGGCTGTCTTGCATGCACTGCTCTTTTGAGATCTATCCACAGATTTTCAATGATGTTTAGGTCAGGGGACTGTGAGGGCCAGGGCAAAACCTTCAGCTTGTACCTCTTGAGGTATTCCATTGTAGATTTTGAGGTGTGTTTTGGATCATCGTCTTATTGTAGGACCCATCCTCTTTTTAACTTCAACTTTTTTACAGATGGTGTGATGTTTGCTTCCAGAATTTGTGGTATTTATTCGAATCCATGCTTCCCTCAACCAATGAAATGTGCCCTGTGCCACTGGCTGCAACACAACCCCAAAGCATGATCGATCCACACCCATGCTTCAGAGTTGGAGAGGTGTTCTTTTCCTGGAATTTGGCACCCTCTTTTCTCCAAACATACCTTTGCACATTGATGATGATGATGATGATTGTTTACATGTTTGAAATAAACTAACAATGAATAAATAAGCAGATAACAAGAAAAGCAAAACAGCATTTGTAACAAGAACACATAAAAAGCCACTAAATTAGAAAATAAACCTTAAATAATAATAATAATAATAATAATAATAATAATAATAATAATAATAATAATAAATCAAAAGAAAACAAGACAAAATTACAAACAAGGACGCACTAAGCAGTTTTGAGTTTACATGTCCGAAAAGGCGTGGGCTGAAGTAAAAACTTATTTAATCCCACTCCTCTACTTTAGTCAATATAAATTGATTATCGAGCTTCCTTATATTTTATATATATATATATACACACACACACACAGTATATTACTCATTATTTCAACTATTCAGATATCAATTCTCTATGACTATATCATATAATTAATTAATTATATATGTATATCCGGGCGGCACGGTGGTGTAGTGGTTAGCGCTGTCGCCTCACAGCAAGAAGGTCCAGGTTCAAGCCCTGTGGCTGGCGAGGGCCTTTCTGTGCGGAGTTTGCATGTTCTCCCCGTGTCCGCGTGGGTTTCCTCCGGGTGCTCCGGTTTCCCCCACAGTCCAAAGACATGCAGGTTAGGTTAACTGGTGACTCTAAATTGACCGTAGGTGTGAATGTGAGTGTGAATGGTTGTCTGTGTCTATGTGTCAGCCCTGTGATGACCTGGCGACTTGTCCAGGGTGTACCCCGCCTTTCACCCATAGTCAGCTGGGATAGGCTCCAGCTTGCCTGAGACCCTGTAGAACAGGATAAAGCGGCTAGAGATAATGAGATGAGATGAATGTATATCCATATGTCTACACACAAGTTTACTACAAATACCATGCTCACAATGGAGAACAAAATAAAAACAAAACAAATAGACAAAGACTCAAAAAAGAAAAAAAACCCCGAAAATTTACACAATAAACAGCCAGTTATGATTAATCCCCTTCATCCTTATACCTTGTGAAAATCAAATTTTTGTACATCTTTTTAAACCACTTCATGTCTGGACATCCCTTGAGGTCCTCATTTAAACTGTTCCACCGCTTCACCCCACAAACAGAAATACAAAAACTTTTCTTGGTTATGCGCACCCTAGAATTTTTAAATTTAAATAAACCCCTTAAAATATAACTCCCATCTCTTTCAGTGAACAGGTTTTGAATATTATGTGGTAGTTGATTATTGTTTGCTTTGAATAATATTTGTGCTGTTTGATAGTCCACCAGATCTGCAAATCTCAGTATTTCTGACTGTAAGAATAATGTATTTGTATGATCCCGATAACCAGCCTTGTGTATAATCCTTATTGCTCTTTTTTGGAGAATGAATAATGAATGTATTTTTGTAATTATTGCCCCATACCTCTGTGCAGTAACTTAAATAAGGTGAAACCAGGGAACAGTAAAGAATCTGGAGTGAATTGTGATCTAGAAACTGTTTAACTTTGTTTAATATTGCAATACTTCTTGATACTTTGGATTGTATGTTTTTTTATATGTGGTTTCCAGCTGAGTTTTTCATCAATAGTTGTTCCAAGAAATTTGATTTCCTTAACTCTTTCTATAATAACCCCATCTATTTGAATATTTGTGTGTTTGTTTTGTTGTTACCAAATAATATTACTTTGGATTTATTCAAGTTTAATGCTAATTTGTTACTGTTGAACCATGTTATTAATTTACTTATTTCTGTTGTAATCTCCTGCAAAAGTTCCATTAAATTATCGCCAGAAAAGAGGATATTTGTATCGTCCGCAAACAAGACAAGCTTCATTACTTTAGATACACTACATATGTCATTGATATATAGTATAAAAAAACTTGTCCTAACACTGACCCCTGGGGAACACCACAAGTTATGTCCAAACGACAATCTCCCATCTTCACAAACTGTCTCCTGTTACTTAAATAGCTTTTAACCCAGTTTAAAACTATACCCCTGATGCATATCATTCCAGTTTTTTTATTAATATGTCATGATTTATTGTATCAAATGCTTTCTTTAAATCAATGAATATTCCAACTGCATGTTTTTTCTGCTCTATGGAATTGGTGATTTCTTCAACTAATTCTATTAAAGCCAGTGATGTTGGTCTATGTGCTCGAAATCCATGTTGAATGTCACTAAGTAGTTTATGTTTGTCAATAAATTTATCCAATCGGTTAATGAAAAGTTTTTCGAGAATTTTGGAGAATTGCGACAGTAGTGAGACAGGTCTGTAGTTTGTGAAGTGGTGTTTGCTCCCAGATTTGTACAGAGGAATGACTTTTGCTGTTTTTATTCTGTTTGGAAACGTACCAGTTAGAAATGACAAATTGCATATATATGTGAATGGTTTGGATATTCCATCAATAACATTTTTCAATATCATCATACCAATGTCATCACAGTCGGCAGATTTTTTGCTCGTACATTTCCCAACAAATATCAACAATTTCTTTTTCTTCCACTGCTGTAAGGAACATTGAAAAACAATTATCTATCAAATTGCCCAGATTTTCAGCAGATGTTCCTGGATCCGGGATTAGTACCTTTGCACACTGTGGCCAAAAAGTTCATCTCATCTCATTATCTCTAGCTGCTTTATCCTGTTCTATTTTGGTTTCATCAGTCCACAAGACTTGTTTCCAAAATGCATTAGGCTTATTTAGATGTTCATTTGCAAACTTTAGATGCTGAATTTTGTGGCTAGGACGCAGGAAAGGTTTTCTTCTGATGACTCTCCCATGAAGGTCATATTTGTTCAGGTGTCGCTGCATAGTAGAACAGTGCACCGCCACTCCAGGGTCTGCTAAATCTTTCTGAAGGTCTTTTGCAGTCAAACAGGGTTTTTTATTTGCCATTCTAGCAATCCAACAAGCAGTTCTTTCAGAAAATTTTCTTCATCTTCCAGACCTCACCTTGATCTCCACTGTTTCTGTTAAATGCCTGTGGCAGCGGGGGCGTGGTCAAGCACCGGTCTGTGACAGGAGGGCGGAGTCAGGGAAGGTAAGTGGCAGAATCACTTCACCTGAGAGCAATTAACCTGTGTTTGTGTGTCTTCCCAGTGACCGCGCCCTATATGAGGAGGGAGAGTGAGAGCGGAGGTAGCTCATCCCTGAACCAGACGCCGGTTGTGTGTGTGTGTGTCTTTGAATGAAGTATTGTTTAAGCTGAAAAGTCTAGCAATAAACGCTGTTTTGGAACCTCATCCCTGTCCTGCCGTCCTCTGTGCTCCACCCACACATAGGGAGTCCTACAGTGGTGCCGAAACCCGGGAAAGTGGAGCACCAACCCAGCAGCCCCATGGAATCCTCCCCGTTCACCGACCTGGTCCACGCCCTCGCCACGGCTCAGCAAAGCCAGCACCAGGCGCTCGTCACACTCCGAAAGGAACAAGAACGGCGCTTCGAAGCCCTGGTGCTGGCCCAGCAGGAAGATCGCAAGGCGTTCCGGCATCTCCTCGCGTCGGCAGGGCCCACCAGCGCTCCGGCCGCGGGCCCCTCTCCCCTCACTGTCACCAAGATGGGCCCGCAGGACGACCCCGAGGCGTTCCTCACGTTGTTTGAACAGGTCGCCGATGCCTCGGGGTGGCCGATGGAGCAGCGCACGGCGCGCCTCCTCCCCCTGCTCATGGGAGAGGCACAGCTGGCCGCGCTACAGCTCCCCGCCGACCGCCGGCTGGCCTACGCGGACCTCCGCCGGGCCGTCCTCCAGCGCATGGGGCGCACACAGGAACAACAGCGCCAGCGCTTCCGCGCGCTGCAATTGGAGGAAGTCGGCCGGCCGTTCGCGTTCGGCCAGCAGCTCCGGGACGCCTGCTGGCGGTGGCTGAGGGCCAACGATCGCGACGCCGAGGGAATCGTCGACCAGGTGGTACTGGAACAGTTCGTCGCCCGCTTACCAGCAGGAACCGCGGAGTGGGTCCAGTGCCACCGCCCGGCATCGCTGGATCAGGCAGTCGAGCTGGCGGAGGATCATCTGGCGGCTGTCCCGGCGGCAGGACAGCAGATGACATCATCTCTTCTCTCCTCTTCTCTCTCTCTCTCTCTCCCCCTCCTCCTGTGTCCCATCCTCGCCCTCCGTTACTACCTGCTGGGGCGCCCTTTCACCCTCTGTTCGGACCACGCGCCCCTCCAGTGGCTCCACCGCATGAAGGATGCCAACGCGCGGATCACCCGTTGGTATCTGGCACTCCAACCCTTCAACTTCAAGGTGGTCCACAGGCCGGGGGCGCAGATGGTCGTGGCGGACTTCCTCTCCCGTCAAGGGGGGGGGGGGGGGGGGAGTCGGCTGCAGGCCGGACAGGCGCCCGGCCTGAGTCGGGCGGTGGGGGTATGTGGCAGCGGGGGCGTGGTCAAGCGCCGGTCTGTGACAGGAGGGCGGAGTCAGGGAAGGTAAGTGGCAGAATCACTTCACCTGAGAGCAATTAACCTGTGTTTGTGTGTCTTCCCAGTGACCGCGCCCTATATGAGGAGGGAGAGTGAGAGCGGAGGTAGCTCATCCCTGAACCAGACGCCGGTTGTGTGTGTGTCTTTGAATGAAGTATTGTTTAAGCTGAAAAGTCTAGCAATAAACGCTGTTTTGGAACCTGATCCCTGTCCTGCCGTCCTCTGTGCTCCACCCACACATAGGGAGTCCTACACTGCCATTTCTTAATAACATTACAATCTGAGGAAACCGCTACCTGAAAACACTTTGCTACGTTCTTGTAGTCTTCTCCTGCTTTGTGAGCATCAATTATTTTATTATTCAGAATGCGAGGGAGTTGCTTAGAGGAGCCCATGGCTGTTGATTTTAGGGACAAGTTTGAGAAGTCAGAGAATTTATACAGCTTTGAACTCTGCATCATCTGACCTTTCCTAACGAAGAATTTGAACAAGCCACAGCTCAATAAGTTAATTAAGGTCTGGAACCTTGGTAAAAGTTACCTGAGAACTCAAATGTATTGGGGTGCCCAAGCTTTTGCACGGTGTTTCTTTTCTTTTTTCACTCTCCACTTGTACAAAACAAAAATAACACAAATCTTGCAGGAAACGCTGAAAAGAAATGTCTCATCTTTACCTTTATGCCTTTTGGTGATCAATTCATCTTCTGCTCACTTAACTATTCACAGTAACAGACATTTTCAGTAAGGGTGCCCAAACTTTTGCATGCCACTGTATGGATGGTCCTTAAGAAGGCATCATATATCCCAAAATGTTAGCAGTTCTTCTTGGAGTTGGTCTTCTTTTAAAGATATACTGAATTTTACATGATTTGCATATTTACCTCCAACAACTTTGTTAGAGGAGGTTATGTTTTCACCTCCATTTGTTTGTTCCCAACCTAACTCAATAAGTAGTGCACAGATTCTGCTGAAATTTTGAACAAAGGTGGTCCATGGGCCAAGGAACAATTGATTAGATTTGCATGCAACTCAGGATATGTGTGTTCCCAGTATAACTCAAAGTAGTGAACAGATTCTGATGAAATTTTGAGGAAAGGTGAGTCATGGGACAAGGAACAACTGGTTAGATTATTATGCAAATTCGAATACATGGCTTGGCGGAGGTATGCACTCTAGAAGTGCCCTTCTAGTTAACATTTACTTCTTCAATGTGAAATTGTTTTAACAGATAGTAGAGCGGTGGCTACAATTATCGACAGTCCATAATTATCAACACCTTTTCAGATTTACCAATAAAAATTTTACAAAAGATGAGTTTCCGTTACAACAATTATTATTGGTTAATTAAATCAACCAGAAGACCCTCCCCCCCACCTTTTGACCTCGTCGTCTGATGACATAGCTCGTTACCCGAGATGGAATTTTTTTAGCACAATCAGCAATTTGACAAAAACGCGGACGTTACCATCGCAGGTAAGCATGGTGGAAAGATCATGGACATGTTTTTACCGATCAAATTCACCGATATTTCATGAACTCCTTATCGAAACCTACTTTGTTGCTCACTGTTTCATTCGACAGTCACCATTTTGTACCTAAACGCACGTTTGAGAAGTCACGTGAAGTGTCGATAATAGTGATCACTTTCACCGGTGTCCACCATTATTGACACCCTGTGGAATTAAGTGACATTTACAACTGTTATGGATCGATCTTTGTGTAACATTGTTTAAGTAGATGAAGTGCTTTAAAAAAATAAAAGTGCTGCAATTTATAATATTTTTTTTTTCCTGATTCATAACAGAATGGAATGTTTGGAGAGCATTTGGAATCTGATTGCAATAAATAGAACTAGACCAGAATTAAATTCTTAGAATGTCGTTTTTTATATGCTTGAAATATTCAGATTTTTCTATTCCATTCAGAAAATATTTTTGCAGTTTGTTGTAAATATCTACCACTTATTTTTTTCGCGGTCCGGTTTCCATCAAATCCTGCGCTCTGATTGGCTGGCGAGCGGGTCCATATCGTAGGATACGGACCCCAGTTATGGACCTCTGGCAACTCGCTCATTCACAATAACAACAAACATCTTGGCAATTTTTGTCAACATTTATTTTCGCATTTCTCAGGAGAAGAGTATTAATTTTACATCATTGATAGTGATAACGACAGTCTTCACAGCGAAAGCGAGTTTTGCTACCCTGAGGAAGAAGAAATAAAATAAAACATTTCAGGAGAAAGCTAAAAATCTGTAACTGTTGCTAACACCGAGCAAAAACATGGCCGAATCCTGAATGACTCAATTTTGTATAAATAGGGGACTACATAGGCGGCAAAATTTAGTTTTTTTCCTGCCATGGAAGTGCACTTGTATACCGAGGAGGAAGCAATTTGCATTACAGCCATGAACGAGGATTCAAAATGGCAGCTTGCCTCGGCTCGGTTTTCCCTTTCGGGCGCTCTCGTTTTCTGTTAGAATTTGGTAAAGAAAAAGAAAATTATTTACCAGCTTAAGGTCGGTCCGTATGGTGAAATACCGTGACCTTGGCCTTGAATACTGACCTCAGCCCAGAGGGCCTCGATCAGTACTTTCAAGACTTCGGTCACGGTATTTCACAATACAGACCGCCCAGCTGGTAAATAACACATATGCATATATATTACAATATCAGTAGTCACTTTATATTTTGGTTCAAGGAATGACATACGACCTTTGACCTGGATTTTCATGTGGTTACAATGTCAATTGCCTGTTGACATTTATTGGTAAACTACAAAACTAGAAATTAATACAAAACAACAACGAATGATTAACAAAATGTGATCTCGGAAAATACTGAGAACGTGGAACAGAAAGATTTTCTGACACAGGTTAAACATTATCAGTTCATTTCTTTACAAACATTAGAATTACTTCCACATTTACGTAAACACTGACATCGATATATTTATATAAAAGATATTTTGTACTAAATATAAGTCTATGTAGAACAAATTTTAAATAAAAACTATGTTTTGTTAACTTAATACCACATGCAGATTATTTTTTTAAATAAATAATAATCTGGATGTTGATAACTTTGGAACGGTGTTGATAACTGTGGACAAGGGTGTTCATAATTGTAGAATGGTGTCACGTGATCTGATAAGCTAAGTGATCAGGAATCAATTCATTTTTTTCCAGTGGAAGTTTGAGTAATTATCCATCCATCCATTATCCGTAGCCGCTTATCCTGCATAGGGTCGCGGGCAAGCTGGAGAGGCGGGGTACACCCTGGACAAGTCGCCAGGTCATCACAGGGCTGACACAGAGACAAACAACCATTCACACTCACATTCATACCTACGGTCAATTTAGAGCTACCAATTAGCCTAACCTGCATGTCTTTGGATGAAACCAGAGCACCCAGAAGAAACCCACGCAGACATGGGGAGAACATGCAAACTCCACACAGAAAGGCCCTCGTTGGCCGCTGGGAGCAAACCCAGGACCTTCTTGCTGTGAGGCAACAGTGCTAACCACTACGCTGCCCATCCATCCACCCATCCATTATCCAGGGATGTGATTTGGGGCTGGTGAAATTATCTGAAAATTTTAGCCGGGGGTCTGGGGGCCACAGGCCCCCAGCTGGTCCAGGGCAGCGCCCTGGTGGGGGGACAAGGGGGGCAAAGCCCCCCGAAGCTCCTGGGTTCTGGGGTTTTCTGACTTAAAAATTGTACTAAAATGGAAAGCAAACACACAAGAAAAAACTTGTCATGATTAACAAATTCAAGCCAATTTAATGGTCAACATGCAACTCTGAGCCCCTATAGTAAATTCAATGAGTCTTAACTGACAAAAAGCCAAAACATGAAACCTAAAAATGTCCTTCTAAATTAAATCATCTGCATTAGAATAAATAGAAAATTGTATAAGGAAAAACAAAATTTATACTTTCAATTACTGTAGCAGTTGAACATACCTAAATGTGCCTTTTCAAACAAACATGATGCAACATAAGAATTCATCCACCATTATTTATTAAACTCTATTGCTCCTGGTAGTCTCCCGGTTTGCTTCTTATGTATGGCAACTTCTAATATTTGATTCGCTGAACAAATGTCTCACAGTCTTATGTCCAACGTCTGTAGCAACCTCTTTCTCCAACCATTCCCAGCGGAACTTGTTTTACACTATTCTGTCGATTTCTTTAACTCGATTTGCATCTTTACACTCGATCACGGAGGCTGCCATCTTTCAACTCTTTGTTTGAAGCGAGCTTATGTACAACTATCTAACAAGCGCGTTCATTGGTTGTTACAGAGCGATGGGCCAAATCACGTACCTTGTTTCATCTCAATGACGGAATTACTGAAAGTCGGAATGAATAGGATATGAATGCGGATTTTTCAGCGAAAAATCGGGAAAAAAATTTTCAAATTTTGAGGTGAAAAAAAAGCGGAATTCCGCGAATTCGCGAAAAAAAAAAAAAAATCACATCCCTGATTATCTGTAGCCGCTTATCCTGTTCTACAGGGTCGCGGGCAAGCTGGAGCTTATCCCAGCTGAATATAGACCCTTCCCACGTGACATCACGACAAACGCGGCTGCCATTTTGGACATGAACTACCAGTAGTCTACCACAGCCAACAACGAGGAACGACGGCGAAGCATTGAAAGGAGTATAGCCATCAAAGAAAGTTTTTACTTTCAGCAAGACTTCCATCATGCCATTATATTGTTGTGCACCTGGATGTAGTAACCATCAACACAAGGCAAGATTTATCATTTTATCGGATCCCGACAGATGCTGACCGACGGAGAAGATGGATGGTCTCTAAAATATTGGCAAAATGATGTTTATTGACATAGCAATCGTGTGTAACGGGAAGCATTTGCATATCCGAAGTGTCGTGTTTACATCAAAGATAAAATAAACCGATATGACAACGACTGCTGCTGCCAGGTTGGGGACACAAACTAGTAGAAAGGAAGTGGGCCAACAGACTTCCTTAGTGGTCGATTCTGCTTTAAGGTAAGATGCATTTAATTATTTGTGTGCTGTGGGTTTGGAATCGGTAGCCTGACCGATTCGTTCATGTTTGTGGTGCCATTTGTTTGTTGACGCGTGTTGAAATGGAAGATTGGTTGTTGACATGATTTCCAGTGATGCTTTGGTGCTGCTGTGGATCAGATGTGTTGAGTAGCCAGACTGTTTTTTTTTTTCTTGCGTGTGGTATCATTGTTGACGCGAGGTTGTTTTTTGAACATGCCAATGCGAACACGATTTCCCCTGATGAGTTATGACTTCAGACGCGATGCGTGTGTGGAGGTGTGGAGTCCACGTGATATGTGCGTAAGATAGGCTTCTCATGTGTTTGAAGATCCGCGCTCTGAGACAAGCGCAAGTGCAAGCACCCCCCCCAAGGGAAAAAAAGGGACCCCCCGAAAACACCGGCATAGTTCGAACACTGGGTTGGATAAAGTAATAGCAAATAGTGAGTGCACAAACCATAGAAGGTAAACTGTACACAGCGCCAGGGCAGTGTGATGGTATGTCTACTTTTAGATTGTGTTAACTTATCAATGAACACAGTCGTCACTCGACGAGTTTCACGTCTTTACGACGGATACTTAAATGTGTGTTCGGTATTATTGTTGCAGTCTAAGCAGTCATTGTAGCAGCTAGATGAGCGAGAACCGAAAGGGTCTGTGCCATAAACCGTTATTTCTTCATGTCCAAAATGGCGGTCGCGTTTACGAAGGTCACGTGAGTGAAAAGGGTCTATAGGTGAGAGGCAGGGTACACCCTGGACAAGTCGCCAGGTCATCCCAGGTCTTATACATAGAAACAAACAACCATTCACACTCACATTCATGTTCACACCTACGGCCAATTTAGAGCCACCTGCATGTCTCTGGACGAAACCAGAGCACCTAGAGGAATCCCATGCAGACACGGGAAGAACATGCAAACTCCACACAGAAAGGCCCTCGTTGGCTGCTGGGCTCGAACCCAGGACCTTCTTGCTGTGAGACGACAGCAGACACCAGCAAGAAGGTCCTGGGTTTGAGCCCAGCAGCCAATGAGGGCCTTTCTGTGTGGAGTTTGCATGTTCTCCACTACACCGCCAATCTATCTGTAGCTGCTTATCCTGTTCTACAGGGTTGCAGGCAAGTTGGAGCCTATCCCAGCTGACTATAGGTGAGAGGCGGGGTACACCCTGGACAAGTCGCCAGATCATGCCAGGTCTTATACATAGAAACAAACAACCATTCATACTCACAATCACACCTACGGTCAATTTAGCCTAACCTGCATGTCTTTGGTCGAAACCCATTCAGACACAGCGATAATACACAAACTCTACACAGAAAGGCCCTCGTTGGTCTCTGGGCTCGAACCCAGGACCTTCTTGCTGTGAGGCAACAGTGCTAACCAGTTTGATTAATTATTCATGCACAATTTACGCACTGAAAGTCTTTTGCAGTCGATCAATCGTTAAGGTGCTGATAATTATGGATCAAATGGTAGATCTCTTTTGTTCTTGATTCGAAGGAATGCGGGTTTGTGAAAGCAGTTATGGGTTGTTTTACGATCAGGGTACAAAGTTTGTGTCACAGGGGTTCAAAATTCAAATTGATTCAAACTGGTTCTTGTACCAGTTTTTAAGTGAAGGACAAGTTAAAGAACAGATTTCAGGTAATTTTTTGACATGTGTATGGTAGTTTTGTGTAATCTGCTATAAGATAAAGAAGATTAAGTGTAGCTTTAAGCAGGGCTGGGAGAAACAAATGAAGTGATTCTCGGAGAGGACATTTTTTTTTTGACAATTCAGAATCCACTACTTCCATAGAGCTTTTAAATATAAGGCTGTAAGCTTTGTGTTAGTTGTCTCTAATATTTATGTCCCAATATCTTGATCACATTTTAGGATGAAAATAATCATTTTAGATATGTTATTTTATATTGAAAAATTAGCTGTCTCGGAGAGGACATTTTTTTGACACAATTAAATACTAATTTGATCAAAATAGTCTGAAAACTTACTGGCATTCAACATTAAAACTTAACTATGTTTCCAATGATATGGAACCAAATATTTGTTTTATGGTATAAAGAATGATTTAAGTGCATCCCTTTTGGAGCTACCTGTGGTCAAAAAAAGCACTTTTTCTAAATGACACGAGTAATTTTGCTAAATATGACATATATTGCCATACATTCACCAAAAATAACGTTATCACCAATTTTTTTTTTGCATGGTAAATAGAGCTATCACAGGGCTACAATAAACACCCAAGTTTATTTAGTAGGGTGCATCAGTTGCCCTCACTTACATAAAATCTGATGCATTTTTGTTTGGGTGTTCCTTTTCACCAATAAAGACATCCTGTAAACATTTTTGACCATATTCAAAAGTCTAATGGTGGCACCATGAGGTTCATTTTTTGCCAAAAAACGCTATTTTATGTTTTCACGTAAGGTTTGAATCACAATGTTGGACTCCATTTATTGATTTCTTGTGAGCCAGAGATCATGTTAAGAACCTTTGCAAGGGATTGAGAAGCATTAATGTGATTCATAATACATTTGTATTGTTTAAAAGTACAACGCCAATTCCAAAAAAGTTGGGACAAAGTACAAATTGTAAATAAAAACGGAATGCAATAATTTACAAATCTCAAAAACTGATATTGTATTCACAATAGAACATAGACAACATATCAAATGTCGAAAGTGAGACATTTTGAAATTTCATGCCAAATATTGGCTCATCTGAAATTTCATGACAGCAACACATCTCAAAAAAGTTGGGACAGGGGCAATAAGAGGCTGGAAAAGTTAAAGATATGAAAAAGGAACAGCTGGACGACCAAATTGCAACTCATTCGGTCAATTGGCAATAGGTCATTAACATGACTGGGTATAAAAAGAGCATCTTGGAGTGGCAGCGGCTCTCAGAAGTAAAGATGGGAAGAGGATCATGAATCCCCCTAATTCTGCACCAACAAATAGTGGAGCAATATCAGAAAGGAGTTCGACAGTGTAAAATTGCAAAGAGTTTGAACATATCATCATCTACAGTGCATAATATCATCAAAAGATTCAGAGAATCTGGAAGAATCTCTGTGCGTAAGGGTCAAGGCCGGAAAACCATACTGGGTGCCCGTAATCTTCGGGCCCTTAGACGGCACTGCATCACATACAGGCATGCTTCTGTATTGGAAATCACAAAATGGGCTCAGGAATATTTCCAGAGAACATTATCTGTGAACACAATTCACCGTGCCATCCGCCGTTGCCAGCTAAAACTCTATAGTTCAAAGAAGAAGCCGTATCTAAACATGATCCAGAAGCGCAGATGTCTTCTCTGGGCCAAGGCTCATTTAAAATGGACTGTGGCAAAGTGGAAAACTGTTCCGTGGTCAGACGAATCAAAATTTGAAGTTCTTTATGGAAATTGGGGACGCCGTGTCATTCGGACTAAAGAGGAGAAGGACAACCCAAGTTGTTATCAGCACTCAGTTCAGAAGCCTGCACCTCTGATGGTATGGGGTTGCATTAGTGCGTGTGGCATGGGCAGCTTACACATCTGGAAAGACACCATCAATGCTGAAAGGTATATCCAGGTTCTAGAGCAACATATGCTCCCGTCCAGACGACGTCTCTTTCAGGGAAGACCTTGCATTTTCCAACATGACAATGCCAAACCACATACTGCATCAATTACAGCATCATGGCTGCGTAGAAGAAGGGTCCGGGTACTGAACTGGCCAGCCTGCAGTCCAGATCTTTCACCCATAGAAAACATTTGGCGCATCATAAAACGGAAGATACGACAAAAAAGACCTAAGACAGTTGAGCAACTAGAATCCTACATTAGACAAGAATGGGTTAACATTCCTATCCCTAAACTTGAGCAACTTGTCTCCTCAGTCCCCAGACGTTTACAGACTGTTGTAAAGAGAAAAGGGGATGTCTCACAGTGGGAAACATGGCCTTGTCCCAACTTTTTTGAGATGTGTTGTTGTCATGAAATTTAAAATCACCTAATTTTTCTCTTTAAATGATACATTTTCTCAGTTTAAACATTTGATATGTCATCTATGTTCTATTCTGAATAAAATATGGAATTTTGAAACTTCCACATCATTGCATTCCGTTTTCATTTACAATTTGTACTTTGTCCCAACTTTTTTGGAATCGGGGTTGTAGTTGAACAATGATTCAATGAACAGCTAAAACTCAAACTGTGCTTGATAATATATTTAGAATATGTACTAAAAATGTGTATCGAAGATATTTGGTATACTCTATAAGGTGCCATAATGTTTCATGAAAAGTGATCGAAATTGTCATAAAATAGCAGCTTTTTCCATAACTTTGAGCTCCTGGTGCCACCATTAAACTTTTGAATTTTGTCAAAATATTTCACCCAGTGTGTTTTCTTACCAAAAGGAACATAAAAACAAAAATGCATCATGATCGGAGGAACTTTTCATTTTTAGGGGGCAACTGATGCACCCTATTATTTAGTCAAGCCTTTTGATATTGAAGATAATAAGTGTTAAATGTGATTTTTAGCTTGCGTACCCTGATTGTAAAACAACCCTTATGCAAAATATAAGCACTTGTGAGTATTTGCAGGGGCGCCGCTGGGGGGGGGAAAGTTAGGACGATTCTAAGGGCCTGGCACTGACAGGGGGGCCTGTGAGGGATATTAATATTATTTTAATAGTATTGCCTTGTGTAAGTTTTTTAAATAAAATATTTCATTTCATCTGTTAAAATATGCAAATTATACATGGTTATGATCTGCTATAACATTTTTCTTGAATTATTTATGATATTGTCATTTCGCCCCTCCACCCTTTTTACTAATGGTACAGTCTGAGGTGTGCATTCTAGAAGTTGCTAAGCAGGAGCAGGTGTGATGAATTATGAAGTCCGGATATCACACTGTGTGTGAAAAAAGAAATCACCTTTTTTCATAGGTATCTTTATTGTATAATTAAGTCTAGATGTTTTGCCATTGTTCATGTGTGGATTTGTTGATCTTGTTAAGTATTTAACTTTAATATTTTGCACATTAGCTGTGGTCAGAGATATCATTGCTATTGTTCATGTGTGGATTTATTGATACTGTTGCCAAGTATTTAACTTGAATATTTGAACATTTGCTGTGTTTTCTAATAAATGTGTGATGCCTAAAAGAAACCAAAAACACTTAGTGGATTTCTTGCAGTGCACTATGCAATTGTATCAAAAAACTAGTGTAGTTATTCATCAAGGCATACATTTGATCACATACAATAAGTCAATAAATGGAGGAAACAAAGGAATACATTTTGTAATCCTGATTATTGATGATGTTTGCTGGAGGGCTCTGGAGTATCCATAATGTGCATACAGAATGTTATAAATCCATACTGATACAGTGATGCATGCAGTTTCTCACAACACAAACATTTGGATTGAATGAACTCCATAGGCTACTGAGTGGCCTAATAATAGTTGCTCATAAAAGAAAAAAAAAATTATATATATATATATATATATATATATATATATATATATATATATATATATATATATATATATGAGAGTGATTCCACGCTTATGGGTACTGAAATGGGGACATGAACTTATTTTTAAAAATTCACCTAAAACCATTTCTTTTTTTTACCATCAGGTCACAAAACATGTAATCTTTAATGAATGATATGTTAAAAGATAACTTTAATTTTCTGAGATGTAATCAAAACATATTTATATGCCAAAGTCAGAACGTAACAGAAGTGTTGTGGACATATATATTCTCAATTTTAACAATGTAGAATTACTTTTTGAAACATAGGAAGGTGATGTTTTAGCAAATATAATTAATAAACATGTGTAGTAGAATAAACATACACATTCTTTCAATAAGATTAACATGGTACATAGCTAGATTGTAATTAATTTGTAACAGACGCGAGATGGACAATCGTAACAGAAGTAATGTAACAGACATCATTTTCGAACTCATAGGCTTGACTTTGGCATATAAATGTTTTTATTACATCTCAGAAAATTAAAGTTATCTTTTAACATATCATTCATTAAAGATTACATGTTTTGTGACCTGATGGTAAAAAAAGAAATGGTTTTAGGTGAATAAGTTCATGTCCCGGCGGCACGGTGGTGTAGTGGTTAGCGCTGTCGCCTCACAGCAAGAAGGTCCTGGGTTCGAGCCCCGGGGCTGGCGAGGGCCTATCTCTAGCCGCTTTATCCTTCTACAGGGTCGCAGGCAAGCTGGAGCCTATCCCAGCTGACTACGGGCGAAAGGCGGGGTACACCCTGGACAAGTCGCCAGGTCATCACAGGGCTGACACATAGACACAGACAACCATTCACATTCACACCTATGGTCAATTTAGAGTCACCAGTTAACCTAACCTGCATGTCTTTGGACTGTGGGGGAAACCGGAGCACCCGGAGGAAACCCACGCGGACACGGGGAGAACATGCAAACTCCGCACAGAAAGGCCCTCGCCGGCCCCAGGGCTCGAACCCGGACCTTCTTGCTGTGAGGCGACAGCGTTAACCACTACACCACCGTGCCGCCCGGTTAGGTTAACTGGTGACTCTAAATTGACCGTAGGTGTGAATGTGAGTGTGAATGGTTGTCTGTGTCTGTGTGTCAGCCCTGCGATGACCTGGCGACTTGTCCAGGGTGTACCCCGCCTTTCGCCCGTAGTCAGCTGGGATAGGCTCCAGCTTGCCTGCGACCCTGTAGGACAGGATGAAGCGGCTAGAGATAATGAGATGACATATATAAGTAATGGAATTTTCATTTTAAGGCAACAGCCTATTCAGTCTAATTCTGACAGTTCTGCATTTAAAATGTTCATATACCAAATAATTGTATCACCTAAACTTGATAGGTAGCTGATCACATGGATAGTAAAGTAGAAGTGCCAGCCAAAAACAGACTTCAAATTCAGTTGCTTGAGCTTGAAAATTTTACCGGGGGGGCCTAAATTGTAATCTTTCATAGGGCCCAAGATTTCTAGCAGCACCCCTGAGTATTTGTCATGTGTTAATTAAGGTTTTAGGATGGATCTGTGGTTATAAGACTGCTGTGTGAAGCACCATTGAATTCAGTCAGCAGTTGAACAGTGTGGAGCCCAAACTCGTTTCAGCAATGCAATAATAAGGTGCCACACAGTGAGGGAATGGAATACCATTCTGAATGAACATTATAACACCGTGAGCTTAATAACTGCGCGGAAAAGGAATGCTCGCTTGCTTCATTTCTCCTCACTTACAGCTGGAAGTGGACGGTCACGTGGTCCTCATCGCTGTCCTCGCAGGCGCGGTCCGTTTCTACGTCATCCTGAATATCTGTGGCCAGCTTCGTGTACCGAACACCTCCTTCCCTCATTTTAACTCGGACATGAACAGGGCGACACACAGGCCAGCTCGAATCTGTGACATGCGCTGATTATGTCGTGGTTTCCTTCTGTTTTGAAAGTAAATGTTGTGCGGTATTTCCGGTTTGACCTGCCACTCCTCCTGTCCGGAACTCACCTGCGCTCAGCTGACAATACAGGAGCGACCAGTCACACAGCCGCATGCAAATAACGCTCATGAATATTCCAAAACAGCGCAACCCATTGGCCAGATCAGAGTCTGAGTATTTCTTATTATTCATTTATTCACCTGCCGCCTGCTCTTGCTCTGATTATCAGAAGGGTTGTTTTACAATCAGGGTACAAAGTTTGTGTCACAGGGGTCCAAAATTCAAATCGATTCAAACTGGTTCTTCTACCAGTTTTTAAGTGAAGGACAAGTTAAAGAACAGATTTCAGATAATTTTTTGACATATGTGTATGGTAGTTTTGTGTAATCTGCTATAAGATAAAGAAAAGGAGCAAAAATGTTATCAAAGACTCCTTGTCAAAAAATAGCTGATAGAAATAAAATTCCAACAGTTAAGAAATTGTTAGTAGTCCATAACATTCACCTAATGTTATAGCATGTGTAATAGTTTGTATTATAACAAGATTAAGTGTAGCTTTAAGCAGGGCTGGGAGAAACAAATGAAGTGATTCTCGGAGAGGACATTTTTTTTTTTGACAATTCAGAATCCACTGCTTCCATAGTGCTTTTAAATATAAGGCTGTAAGCTTTGTGTTAGTTGTCTCTAATATTTATGTCCCAATATCTTGACCACATTTTAGGATGAAAATAATCTCATCTCATCTCATTATCTCTAGCCGCTTTACCCTGTTCTACAGGGTCGCAGGCAAGCTGGAGCCTATCCCAGCTGACTACAGGCGAAAGGCGGGGTACACCCTGGACAAGTCGCCAGGTCATCACAGGGCTGACACATAGACACAGACAACCATTCACACTCACATTCACACCTACGGTCAATTTAGAGCCACCAGTTAACCTAACCTGCATGTCTTTGGACTGTGGGGGAAACCGGAGCACCCGGAGGAAACCCACACGGACGCGGGGAGAACATGCAAACTCCGCACAGAAAGGCCCTCGCCGGCCACGGGGCTCGAACCCGGACCTTCTCGCTGTGAGGCGACAGCGCTAACCACTACACCACCGTGCCGTCCATGAAAATAATTATTTTAGATATGTTATTTTATATTGAAAAATTAGCTGTCTGGGAGAGGACATTTTTTTTGACAATTACATACTAATTTGATCAAAATAGTCTGAAAACTTACTGGCATTCAACATTAAAACTTAACTATGTTTCCAATGATATGGAACCAAATATTTGTTTTATGGTATAAAGAGTGATTTAAGTGCATCCCTTTTGGAGCTACCTGTGGTCAAAAAAGCACTTTTTCTAAGTGACACGAGTAATTTTGCTAATATGACATATATTGCCATACATTCACCAAAAATAACGTTATCACCAATTTTTTTTTTTTTTGCGTGGTAAATAGAGCTATCACAGGGCTACAATAAACAACCAAGTTTATTTAGTCAAGCCTTTTGATCTCATCTCATTCATCTCATTATCTCTAGCCGCTTTATCCTGTTCTACAGGGTCGCAGGCAAGCTGGAGCCTATCCCAGCTGACTACGGGCGAAAGGCGGGGTACACCCTGGACAAGTCACTAGGTCATCACAGGGCTGACACATAGACACAGACAACCATTCACACTCACATTCACACCTACGGTCAATTTAGAGTCACCAGTTAACCTAACCTGCATGTCTTTGGACTGTGGGGGAAACCGGAGCACCCGGAGGAAACCCACGCGGACACGGGGAGAACATGCAAACTCCACACAGAAAGGCCCTCGCCGGCCACGGGGCTCGAACCCGGACCTTCTCGCTGTGAGGCGACAGCGCTAACCACTACACCACCGTGCCGCCAAGCCTTTTGATATTGAAGATAATAAGTGTTAAATGTGATTTTTAGCTTGCGTACCCTGATTGTAAAACAACCCAGAACTCTTTGTCCTGTTTGAAGGCAAAATATTCCATGTGTTTGTTTGTTTGTTTGTTTTTCAGTGTTCTAACCTTATCCTAACCTGGTGTAGTGTAGACACGTAATAGAAAATAGACCTGTACCTTGAATTTAAACATGACCCCCCCCCAAAAAAAACCCCTGCATTTTAGTACCAGACAAAAGTTTGTACACCCTTATTCATTCATAGATTTTTCTGTATTTTGACGATTTTCTACATAACAATACTGAAGACATCAAAAGTATGAAATAGGCTAACATCCATTCCTGTTCGACAGGGTCGCAGGCAAGCTGGAGCCGATCCCAGCTGACTATGGGCGAGAGGCGGGGTACACCCTGGACAAGTCATCAGATCATTGCAGGGCTGACACATAGACACAAACAACCATTCACACTCACATTCACACCTACGGTCAATTTACTGTAGAGCCACCAATTAACCTAACCTGCATGTCTTCGGACTGTGGGGGAAAATGGAGGAAACCCATGCAGACACAGGGAGAACATGCAAACTCCACACAGAAAGGCCTTCGCCGGCTGCTGGGCTCAAACCCAGGACCTTATTGCTGTGAGGTGACAGTGCTAACCACAATGCCGCACATCCATCCATCCATTATCTGTAGCCACTTATCCTGTCCTACAGGGCCGCAGGCAAGTTGGAGCCTATCCCAGCTGACTACAGGCGAAAGGTGGGGTACACCCTGGACAAGTCGCCAGAGCATCGCAGGGCTGACACATAGACACAGACAACCATTCACACTCACATTCACACCTACGGTCAATTTAGAGCCACCAATTAGCCTAACCTGCATGTCTTTGGACTGTGGGGGCAAACGGAGGAAACCCATGCAGACACGGGGAGAACATGCAAAGTCTACATAGAAAGGCCCTCGTTAGCCGCTGGGCTCGAACCCAGAACCTTCTTTCTGTGAGGCGACAGTGCTAAGCACTACACCAGTGTGCCGCCCATAGGCTAACATATGGAACATAAAAATATATCATTCATAGATTCTTCAAAGTATCCAGTCTTTACCTTGATGACGCAGAGGTAGTCACCTGGAACGCTTTTCAATCAACAGCTGTCCATCCATCCATCCATCCATCCATCCATCCATCCATTATCCATAACCACTTATCCTGTGCAGGATCATGGGCAAGCTGGAGTCTATCCCAGCTGACTATGGGTGAGAGGCAGGGTACACCCTGGACAAGTCACCAGGTCATCACAGGGCTGAGACACAGAGACAAACAACCATTCACACTCACCTTCACACCTACGGTTAATTTAGAGCCACCAATTAGCCTAACCTGCATGTCTTTGGACTGTGGGGGAAACTAGAGCACCCAGAGGAAACTCACGCGGACACGGGGAGAACATGCAAACTCCACACAGAAAGGCCTCCGTAGGCCAGTGGGCTTGAACCCAGACCCTTCTTGCCATGAGGCGACAGTGCTAACCACTACACCACCGTGCCGCCCTCAAACAGTAAATAGTAAATAATAAAAATACAGCAAATAGCCCTATTCCACAACTGTAGTAATCCATAATATGTCAAGAGCCGATCAACTAAGTCAAGAGAAACTCGAGGTTTTATTGATTTTCCAAGTTACTATTATACAGTGCCTTGAAAAAGTATTCATACCCCTTGAACTTTTTCACATTTTTCCACCTTACAACCATGAACTTAAAAGTTTTTTATTGAGATTTTATGTGATAGACCAACACAGAGTAGCACATAATTGTGAAGTGAAACGAAAATGATAAATGGTCTTCAAAATTTTAAACAAATAAAAATCTGAAAAATGTGGTGTGCATTAGTATTCAGCCCCCTGTACTCTGATACCTCTAAATACAATCCAGTGCAATCAATTGCCTTCAGAAGTCATCTAATTAGTTAATAGAGTCCTACTGTGTGTAATTTACTCTCAGCATAAATACACTTGTTCTGTGAAGGCCTCAGTGGTTTGTTAGAGAACACTGAAGAACAAACAGCATCATGAAGACCAAAGAACTCACCAGACAGGTCAGGGATAAAGTTCTGGAGAAGTTTAAAGCAGGGTTAGGTTATAAAAAAATATCCCAAGCTCTGAACATCTCAAGAAGCACTGTTCAATCCATCATTCAAAAATGGAAAAATTATGGCACAACTGCAAACCTACCAAGACATGGCCGTCCACCTAAACTGACAGAGCGAGCAAGGAGAGCACTGGTCAGAGAAGCAGCCAAGAGGCCCATGATCACTCTGGAGGAGCTGCAGAAATCCGCAGCTCAGGTGGGAGAATCTGTGCACAGGACAACTATAAGTCATACACTCCACAAATCTGACCTTTTTGGAAGAGTGGCAAGAAGAAAGCCATTGTTGAGAGACCGGCATAAGAAGTCCCGTTTGCAGTTTTCCAGAAGCCATACAGGGGACACAGCAAACATGTGGAAGAAGGTGCTTTGGTCAGATGAGACCAAAGTCGAACTTTTTGGCCTAAATGCAAAGCGCTGTGTGTGGTGGAAAACTAACACTGCTCATCACCCTGCACACACCATCCCCACTGTGAAACATGGTGGTGGCAGCATCATGCTATGGGGATGCTTTTCTTCAGCAGGCACAGGGAAGCTGGTCAGAGTTGATGGGAAGATGGATGGAGCTAAATACAGGGCAATCCTGGAAGAAAACCTGTTGGAGGCTGCAAAAGACTTGAGACTGGGAAGGAGATTCACCTTCCAGCAAGACAATGACCCTAAACATACAGCCAGAGCTACAATGGAATGGTTTAGATCAAAGAATATTCATGTGTTAGAATGGCCCAGTCAAAGTCCAGACCTAAATCCCATTGAGCATCTGTGGCAAGACTTGAAAATTGCTGTTCACAGACGCTCTCCATCCAATCTGGCTGAGCTTGAGCTATTTTGCAAAGAAGAATGGGCAAAAAATTCAATGTCTAGATGTGCAAAGCTGGTAGAGACAGACCACAAAAGACTTGCAGCTGTAATTGCAGCAAAAGGTGGCTCTACCAAGTATTGATGTAGGGGGGCTGAATACTAATGCACACCACATTTTTCAGATTTTTATTTGTTTAAAATTTTGAAGACCATTTATCATTTTCGTTTCACTTCACAATTATGTGCTACTCTGTGTTGGTCTATCACATAAAATCTCAATAAAAAACTTTTAAGTTCGTGGTTGTAAGGTGGAAAAATGTGAAAAAGTTCAAGGGGTATGAATACTTTTTCAAGGCACTGTACATGGTCCTGGTACTGCAGGTAGTAAAGCTAATCTAGGCAGGCCAGGAGTATTGGATTGGGGGGGGGGGGGGGGGGGACTGCGAGGATATATTAGGTCTAAAGAAATTAACTAGAAGAAAAAAAAGGATTGAACTTAAGAATACTAAGAAAAGAGGAAAACGTTTTAAACAAATCAGAATAAAGAAGAAAAACAATTACATGCTTTCATTCACAAACACCACCAGAGTAAAATCTATAACAATAATTAACTGAAGATATGCAACTCTGAAAAATGAGATTTTACTTTGGATATTATGGAATGTAAATCAACATACGAGTCTTCAAAATCTAGGATATTAAACAATAACTTTTGAATTTTCTTTTTAAATACGACTTTCGGAAGCAACTGGAGCTTTGTTGGTATCTCACTTCACAGTCTCGCACCAACTCTTGAAAACAGTTTCCTTTTGATTTTTTGAAGTCTTGACTTTTGTATGTAAAAACTCTGAGAGACGAAAGATCTTGTATTGAAGGAATGTAGTTTTGCAGTCGGAAAGAATAAGTCAAGCCAAGTCAGTTTATTTGTACAGCGCTTTTAACAACAGACATTGTCACAAAGCAGCTCTACAGAAAAATAAAGACTTTAACCCTTGTGTGGTGTTCGCATTTTTGTTACTCAGCCAGTGTTGGTGGGTCTGGTGGACCCGCTGCATTTTGGTGCTTTAAATTCAACACAATCAAACAATTTTACATTAAATACTTAACAGATGTTTACTTCACCCCAATTACAAGCAACATAAACAGCATATATGGTTAGCATTTGCCCTTTACCTTTGTTAGATCACATTTATTTAACCCTTTGATGCAAAACATATGCACACCCCTTCTAATGCACAACATGGGTCAAAAATGACCCGCATTCATTTTCCAGGTTATTTCATACTGACTGAGTTTTTCTTTGCTCTATCTTTTGAAATCAATTTATTTTATGACTGAATATTCCAAGTATTCTTTAAATATCTTGTTTTTAATTACCACAAATTATTAATTTAATTTTTTTCTTTCCTACTTTATGAACAAAAATACTTTTTATATTACTACACATGGGTCATCCAAGTGTGATTTAAAATTAAATATCTTAATACTATAATAATAATTTGTTTCAAGTAATTACTTTAGCAGTGAATGGGGCCAGTTATTTATTTATTTATTAACTATGTAGTTAGCTAAGCCAACTAAAATAAAATTAGCTAACTAAAGTAGAATATGTCAACAGCTCGGTAGCTCATAGTAATTACTTGTAACTTTCTGACAAGTAATCTATTCACTCTCAAGGTAAACTAAACATTATCAATTTTTTTCTAAGGTAATGTTAGAACAATTGAAAAACATTACTTCCATGTATGAGATGGGCAAAGGGCGCCGTGCTGAGCTGTGAAATGTCTGACACAAGCACAATTCACAGTTCCCACCAAACGCTGGAGTAAATGCATGCGGGTCGGTTCTGACCCATGTGTGTAAACTTGACGTAGAATTACAAAAGCTGTGCTTGTTCATAACTTAAGAAAGGAAAAATAAAAATGATGATTTGTGCTAAACAAAAACAAGATATTTACTGCATATTTGGAAAAGTAAATGACAAAATGAATTTATTTCAAAAGTATATCATAGAAACACTCAGCCATACATGAAATAATCTGGAAAATGAATGCAGGTCGTTTTTGACCCATGTTGTGCATTAGAAGGGTAGTGATACAAAAAGGGTTTTTATTCAAAAAGTAAGAAAGGAAAAAATAAAATAAGGATGCATGATGATCAAAAACAAGTTAATTGAGGAATACCTTGAATACTGAATGATGGAATTAATTTATTGCAAAGATATAGAAGATAAAAACTCAGCCGGGTCACTTTTGACCCATGTTTTGCATCAAAGGGTTAAAAAAAAAGTACTAATCATTTTTTGTTTGTTTTTTAATAAAATGTAATTTTACAAAAAGACAAATCAATTACAGTCAAGATATGAGTGGAAAAAAAGATGTTTATCTTCAAATTTACAAATGAAGCAAGGTTTTTCATAACAACTGATTTTTATTTATTTGAATTGACATTAGAAATTTAACCCATTCAGTTCAGTTTACACAACACAAGCTGAACACATACAGTAACCATGTCAGTCTATACAACACATCATCCCCATGCTCGTCTTCGTTTTGGGACTGGCTGATGCTCCGTCTCATCCTCTTCTTCAAAGTCACTGTCAGACTCTGAATTTTCAGAAATGTGATCTTCACGTTCTGAAACGTCTTCCTCTACATCATCATCAAAAGCTTCTCTTTCTTTCAAAATCATTTGCAAGTCCATCTGAGCAGAGAATCTTTTGGCCATCTTGATCAGCTGTGATAAGGAGCCACATTGGAAAAGCTATATTTATTGTGTCCCGCCCCCAATTTATGGGAACTTCTGTCTTGGTTCCTGCAAGACAGAGGGTAAAATGTGTAGGAATGTGAGAGCAGACAGGTGTCGGTGCTTGAACGGCAGGGGCAGAAACACAAAACTCACACACACACACACTAACAGCAGGCCCAGACAGGAGGAGGACAGAGTGAAGGTACACACTTTTATTAGCCCCGGGTCCAGTGGACCCGAACATCTCATCTCATCTCATTATCTCTAGCCGCTTTATCCTTCTACAGGGTCGCAGGCAAGCTGGAGCCTATCCCAGCTGACTATGGGCGAAAGGCGGGGTACACCCTGGACAAGTCGCCAGGTCATCACAGGGCTGACACATAGACACAGACAACCATTCACACTCACATTCACACCTACGGTCAATTTAGAGTCACCAGTTAACCTAACCTGCATGTCTTTGGACTGTGGGGGAAACCGGAGCACCCGGAGGAAACCCACGCGGACACGGGGAGAACATGCAAACTCCGCACAGAAAGGCCCTCGCCGGCCCCGGGGCTCGAACCCAGGACCTTCTTGCTGTGAGGCGACAGCGCTGGACCCGAACATCCTGTATGTAATATAAATGTGTGTGTGTGTGGGGGGGGTGTACAGTGTGTGTTCATCGAAAATGTGTTCTGATATATGTTCTTCACAGAAAATGAGCCAAGGCCAATAAGTCTGAATTTGAAAAAATAATTAATCGTATCATTGTTCCTCTGATAAAAAATGAAAACGTGTCCGACAGACCTGAACACCATACAAGGGTTAAACATACAAATTAATTTTATCCCTAATAAATTTATTTATCCCTGATGAGCAAGCCTGTGATGACAGTGGCAAGGAAAAACTCCATCAGACGATATGAGGAAGAAACCTTGAGAGGAACCAGACTCAAAAAGGAACCCATCCTCATTTGGGTGATAACAGATAGCGTGATAATTTGTTTCTGTAACTGTGTCCTATATAGTAACAAAGTACAATTGTGAAACCAGAAGAATAAGTCCTTGAAATTTGAAGGAACAAGATCATTACTTACATCCTGCAATGTTTCAGCCAGCAATTTGTATGACAGTTTAGAGAAATGACAGTCATTCATTACTTTAAGACATGATGTGTCTTTTAATTAATAATATTTTTATTTTAGGGGCGGCACGGTGGTGTAGTGGTTCGCGCTGTCGCCTCACAGCAAGAAGGTCCGGGTTCGAGCCCCGTGGCCGACGAGGGCCTTTCTGTGCGGAGTTTGCATGTTCTCCCTGTGTCCACGTGGGTTTCCTCCGGGTGCTCCGGTTTCCCCCACAGTCCAAAGACATGCAGGTTAGGTTAACTGGTGACTCTAAATTGACCGTAGGTGTGAATGTGAGTGTTAATGGTTGTCTGTGTCTATGTGTCAGCCCTGTGATGACCTGGTGACTTGTCCAGGGTGTACCCCGCCTTTCGCCCATAGTCAGCTGGGATAGACTCCAGCTTGCCTGCGACCCTGTAGAACAGGATAAAGCGGCTAGAGATAATGAGATGAGATGAGATGAGATGAGATTAACATTCAGTTGGTCACAACTGAAGGAAATATGGATGGCACTAAATACAGGGCAATCCTGGAGGAAAACCTGTTTGAGTCGGCCAGAGGTTTCAGACTGGGACGAAGGTTCACGTTCCAGCAGGACAATGACCTTAAACATACTGCTAAAGCTACACTGGAGTGGTTTAAAGGGAAACATTTAAATGTCTTGGAATGGCCTAATCAAAGCCCAGACCTCAATCCAACTGAGAATCTGTGGAATAACTTGAAGGTTGATGTATACCAATGCAACCCATCTCACGTGAAGGAGTTGGAGCAGTTTTGCCTTGAGGAATGGACAAAAATCCCAGTGGCTAGATGTGCTAAGCTAATAGAGACATAACCCACGAGACTTGCAGCTGTAATTACAGCAAAAGCTGGCGCTACAAAGTATTGACTTTTTTTTTTTTGGTGGGGGGTGAATACCTATGCACACTCCAGATTTCTGTTTTTTCATCTTAATTATTGTTTGTGTTGCAATAAAACAACAATTTGCACCTTTAAAGTGGTAGGCATGTTGTGTAAATCAAATGGTGCTAACCCTCCAAAAATCCATTTTAATTCCAGCTTGTAATGCAACAAAACAGGACAAACACCAAGGGGGATGAATACTTTTGCAAGACATTGTGTATATATATCAGTGTAACCCCAGAGCACTTTTGCATGTTGGGGTTGACGCGCTTTAATTTCATGCCAACACGCTATTTATTTGCTCCAACACTTGCTGAAAAATCACATCAGATTTCTACCTTGCAATGTTTGGGGCATATTTTGAAGGAAAATCAGTGTTTTGGGCCAATTTGCTGCCATGATGCGCTCAGGCAGACCGAAAATACCCCTGGGAAATCCCCAATCACAACAAACACCCTCAATCGCTTTGCTGCTTGCTACATTGGTACCATGATGCTACAGTGCACAGGCGAGCACCCTTGCACTGATGTCGCATTTACCTGAGCAACCATTGCTACGCTATGCCTGGGGGACAAGTGAATTTTGTTTACATACTGTTCACATACTGAAGCCAAGTGAAGATGTTCGGCATCTGTTGGCCGAAGAAAACTACAGCTAAAAAAGCTCTACTATCAGATTACTTGGACAATCTTAGTCAGAAAGAAGCGAAGGATAGATATACGTGGAAATTAGAGTTTATTAACGGTTATGATCTGTACAAAATTCCTCGAAATGATTGGCGTGACAGTGCAGATTTGTGGCATAGCGTTAGCATTAGCTACATGTTGGAATATACCTTCTTTTTCCCAAAGAGTCCTGACACAGAAGAACAGTTTAAAAATAAAGCTACAAAAGCAAGAAAACCTTCTTTGTGTCAAGACTTTTTCCCGACATCAGCTTTTTTCCCCAACATCACAACAGAATGTTGCGAAAGCCGAAGCATTTACTCTCAACGGAATCCTACCTGAACTGTGGGCGAGATGGTGTAATAATAAATACTGTTAGGGTTTTGCTGGGATTCGAACCTGGTTCGTTGGTGTGATAATCCAGCAAACCCCCACTAGGCCACCAGGGGGATGACTCAAATGCAGAGGCGTGAGGCGGAAGTAGAAAAATAATCAAAAGGTTTATTTAAACTATATACACTATATACAGGGCAAAACAAAAGACAAAAAAAAAAAAAAAACAAAGAGTATAATCCAAAAGAAAAGCAAAGTGCAAAAATTCAAAAGCTAAGAAGATCAAAAAACACAGTACAAAGGAAACTGGAGATAAACATAACAGCACAAAGACTCCGTGACAAGAGGACTGAACTCAGGGGTATAAATAGACAAACTAATTAAGGACACAGGTGAAGATAATTAGGCAATTAACACAAACACAAAACACAGGAACAGTGGCGGCCTCTAGAGGCCAAAATAAACACGACATGAAAAGGAAATAACAGCGGCCTCTAGAGGCCAAAACAGTCCTAGTCCTAACAGGACCCCCCCCTCTAGGAGCGTCTCCTGACGTTCCCAGGGCGATCCGGATGGGCCGAATGGAAGTCCCGACATAGTTCTTTATCAAGGACATCCCGAGCAGGAACCCAGCAGCGCTCCTCAGGACCATAGCCCTCCCAGTCCACCAGATACTGCAACCCGCCGCGGACCCGGCGGGAGTCAAGCAGGCGATTCACAGTGAACACAGTCTGCCCCTGGAAGATGCGGGGGGGTGGGGGGTTCCTAGGGGCAGGGGCATACGTAGACGTCAGTACGGGCTGTAACAGGGAAACATGGAAAGTGGGGTTGATCCTCAGAGTCCGGGGCAACTGGAGCCGGTAGGAGACAGGGTTCACCCTGCGCACCACCTTGAAGGGGCCAATGTAGCGAGGAGCAAGCTTGCGGTTCTCCACCCGCAGTGGAAGGTCCTTAGTGGACAGCCAAACACGCTGCCCAGGGCGGAAAGCGTGTGCAGGTCTTCTATGGCGGTTGGCCTGAGTCTGGTTGGTTCTGGAGGTCTGTATGAGGGTCTTCCTGACCTTGCTCCAGGTCTTGCGACACCGTCTCACATATTGGTTGACCGAGGGCACCCCCGCGTCCTCCTCCTGGTCCGGGAACAGAGGTGGCTGGAACCCGAATTGGCACTGGAATGGCGACAGCTTGGTGGCCGATGACTGCAGGGTGTTGTGGGCGTACTCCGCCCATGGCAGCCAGGTGCTCCACGATGTCGGGTTATCCATAGCCAGGCCTCGCAGGGTGGTTTCCAGGTCCTGGTTGAGCCTCTCCGTCTGACCATTGGACTGTGGGTGAAACCCAGAGGAGAGGCTGGCAGTGGCTCCGATGACCTTGCAGAACCCGTGCCACACTCGGGAGGAGAACTGGGGCCCTCGGTCTGAGACGATGTCCTGTGGAAGACCAAAGACTCGGAAGACATGATTAAACAAAAGTTTCGCAGTTTCAAGAGCAGAGGGGAGTTTGCACAGTGGTATGAAGCGGCAGGCCTTGGAGAATCTGTCAACTAAGACCAAAATGACCGTGTTACCTTGTGACTCAGGGAGACCCGTGATAAAGTCGACTGCCACGTGGGACCAGGGACGCCGGGGAATGGTCAGAGGATGCAGGAGACCCTGGGGACGCTGTCGTGGGTTCTTGGTTCTGGTGCAAACCTCACAGGACAGGACAAATGACCTTACTTCCTTCTCCATGTTAGGCCACCAGAAGTGTCTTTTCAGGAAGTCCAGGGTCCTCCGAGCTCCCGGGTGGGCGGTGAGAGGGGAAGAGTGACCCCACTGGAGAACCTTGGCCCGGGCTTGATGTGGGACGTACAAGAGGCCTGGTGGCCCCGTCCCAGGACCGGGGTCCTGGCGTTGGGCTCGTCGGACAGCCTCCTCAATACCCCAGCGGACAGGGGCCACAATCCGGGACACAGGGATAATAGGCCCGACTTCATTCTCCCTGTTAGTGGCAGAGAACAGTCTGGACAGTGCGTCAGGTTTGGTGTTCTTGGAGCCGGGGCGGTATGAGAGGGTGAAGTCAAACCGACTGAAAAACAGGGCCCACCTAGCCTGTCGAGGGTTCAGTCTCTTGGCTTGCTGGAGGTACTCCAGGTTCTTGTGGTCAGTCCAAACCAGGAATGGATGTTGTGCTCCCTCCAGCCAGTGCCTCCACTCCTCAAGGGCCAGTTTGACCGCTAGCAGTTCTCGATCCCCCACATCGTACCGGGACTCAGCAGGACTCAGGCGGTGGGAGAAGTAAGCGCAGGGGTGCAGCTTTCCTTCCGAACGTTGAGAGAGCACCGCGCCGACACCACTGTCCGAGGCGTCCACCTCCACAATGAATGGTTGGGAGGTGTCCGGGAGAACCAGAATGGGTGCCGTGCAGAAGCGGTCCTTGAGGTCTTTGAACGCCTTTTCTGCCTGAGGAGACCAGCCATAAGATCCACCTGTCCCTTTGGTGAGGTCTGACATGGGTGCTGCCACAGAACTGAAGTTCCTGATGAACTTGCGGTAGAAGTTAGCGAATCCTAAGAACCGCTGAACCTCCTTAACGGACTTGGGAGTAGGCCAATCCCGGACGGCCAGGGTCTTGGCTGGGTCCATTTGGAGTTGGCCTGTCCGTACAATAAATCCCAGAAAGGAGACCTCGGGAACATGAAATTCGCATTTCTGGGCCTTGGCGAACAGATTGTTCTGTAGCAGCCTCTGGAGAACCTGGCGGACATGGTGGCGGTGCTCCTGCACGGTCTTGGAAAAGATAAGGATGTCGTCGAGGTAGACAAAAACGTATAGGTTAATCATGTCCCTTAAGACGTCGTTGATTAGGGCCTGAAAAACAGCTGGTGCGTTGGTGAGTCCGAAGGGCATCACCTGGTATTCGTAGTGCCCAGATGGGGTGTTAAAGGCAGTCTTCCACTCGTCTCCCTGTCGGATACGGATGAGGTGGTATGCGTTCCGTAGGTCCAACTTGGTGAAGACGGTGGCGCCTTGGAGCAGGTCGAAAGCTGTGGACATCAGCGGAAGGGGATATCGGTTGCGCACAGTGATCTTATTCAGGCCCCTGTAATCAATACATGGTCGGAGCCCCCCATCCTTCTTGCCGACAAAGAAGAAGCCGGCTCCAGCAGGTGAAGTGGAGGGTCGAATAAACCCAGAGACCAGGGCATCTTTGAGGTATTCCTCCATGGCCTTGCGTTCTGGCTGAGAGAGGGAAAACAGTCTGCCACGAGGAGGGGTAGTCCCAGGGAGCAAGTCGATGGCACAGTCGTAGGCCCGGTGCGGAGGAAGAACGGCGGCCCTGCTCTTGCTGAATACCTCCTTGAGATCCCAGTACTCTGTGGGAACTTGAGATAACTCGGTGAGATCAGGGGGCTCGGCAGGAGACACAGGAGAGCTAGAGAGCAGACAAGAGGCATGGCATGCAGGGCCCCATTCCACAACCTGGCTTGTTACCCAGTCTATGCGAGGGTTGTGGCGAGTAAGCCAAGGAAGGCCTAGAATAACTGGGAACTCAGGTGAAGGAATCAGGTGCAGGGATATTTCTTCCTTGTGACCTTGAGACTGGAGGAAAACTGGAGAAGTAACTTGGGTGACTCTTCCATCACCTAACGCTTGGCCATCGAGGGCAGACACAGACAGTGGGACTTCAAGAGGTGCAGTCGGAATATTGATGCTTTGGGCGAAGTGAATATCCATAAAGTTCCCAGCCGCCCCTGAGTCTATCAAAGCTTGACAAGAGTGGACAGACTCACCCCAGGAGATGGAGACCGGGATGTAGATTCCTTGGCCAGGGAGTCCGGGAGAGAGGGTAGGCCCCGTCACAACCCTCCCTCGGCTGGACGGGGCGGTCCTTTTCCCAAGAGTTCGGGACATGATGCTCGGAAGTGACCAGGCTTGCCACAGTAGATGCAGCACTTGTCCCTCCTTCTGCGCTCCCTCTCAGATGCGGAGAGGCGAGTACGACCCACTTGCATGGGTTCTGGACAGTCACTGAAGGAGGTAGACGGTCTCCAGGTAGAGGTAGGGAGGCTGGGGGGGCTCAAGGCTTGGTGGCGTTCTCTCATCCTGTTGTCCAGACGAATAGCATGTGAGATGAGGGTTTCGAGGTCACTTGGGCATCCAATAGAGGCCAGACCGTCCTTGATGGGGTCAGACAGACCATGGTGGAAGGCTGACACCAGGGCAGTCTCGTTCCATCCACTTACTGCTGCGAGTGTTCGGAACGAGATGGCGTAATCTGCGACGCTTCCTCCTTGCCGGATGGACATGAGCTTTCGGGCTGCGTCGGTACTGATGTCTGCCTGATCAAAGACCCGAAGCATCTCTTCAGAAAACAGCTGGAAATCAAAGCACTCAGGTCCCTGTCTTTGCCAGATAGCAGTAGCCCAGGCTCGCGCCTTACCAGCTAATAAGGTGATCACAAAGGCAATCTTGCGGCGATCCGTAGTGTAGGTGGTAGGCTGAAGCTCAAAGGTGAGTTGACACTGGGCAAGGAACTCTCGGCACTCACTGTGCTTGCCGTCATACCTCTGTGGTGCAGGAAGGCTGGGTTCGCGAGGTGAAGAAGGCAGCATTGCAGGAGGCACTGGAGCAGGAGTGGGAGCTGGATCAGGAGCAGGAACTGGATCAGGAGCAGGAGATGCAGGCAGAGATGTCAGCTGTGCCAGGGTTTTCCCAATTTGCTGAAGCAGTTCCTCGTGGCGAGCGAGGGCCTCACGTTGGCTGGTGAGCGTACGTCCATGAGCGTCCATGGTCGCTCCGAAGCGTGTCAAAGCTGCCATAATTCCCTGAAGGTTGGCCGGGTAGACAGTTGAAGCAGCCTCTGCTGAGTCGGTCATGACGGAGTCTTTCTGTTAGGGTTTTGCTGGGATTCGAACCTGGTTCGTTGGTGTGATAATCCAGCAAACCCCCACTAGGCCACCAGGGGGATGACTCAAATGCAGAGGCGTGAGGCGGAAGTAGAAAAATAATCAAAAGGTTTATTTAAACTATATACACTATATACAGGGCAAAACAAAAGACAAAAAAAACAAAAACAAAGAGTATAATCCAAAAGAAAAGCAAAGTGCAAAAATTCAAAAGCTAAGAAGATCAAAAAACACAGTACAAAGGAAACTGGAGATAAACATAACAGCACAAAGACTCCGTGACAAGAGGACTGAACTCAGGGGTATAAATAGACAAACTAATTAAGGACACAGGTGAAGATAATTAGGCAATTAACACAAACACAAAACACAGGAACAGTGGCGGCCTCTAGAGGCCAAAATAAACACGACATGAAAAGGAAATAACAGCGGCCTCTAGAGGCCAAAACAGTCCTAGTCCTAACAAATACCATGTCTCAGCAACCCCGTGGACATCTAGTTACAGAGCTATTTGCACTCTGTCATTTATACAGTGATGCTTATTATTGTTAAAACAATATCTGTAGTGTTATTGTTTTGTAAAATAACAAAATATCTTGCTCTAGATTTTCAAACAATATTGTAAGATTTTATTTTAATTTTATCTAATAGTGGATGGTACAATCATTACATTATTAATTAATACAATAATTACATGTACTAGTATCAGTATTATTGCTCAAACATGTTTATTTGGTGTTTGAAGTATTAAGTCGGCCTAAGTACAACCCCAATTCCAAAAAAGTTGGGACAAAGTACAAATTGTAAATAAAAACAGAATGCAATAATTTACAAATCTCAAAAACTGATATTGTATTCACAATAGAACATAGACAACATATCAAATGTCGAAAGTGAGACATTTGGAAATTTCATGCCAAATATTGGCTCATTTGAAATTTCATGACAGCAACACATCTCAAAAAAGTTGGGACAGGGGCAATAAGAGGCTGGAAAAGTTAAAGGTACAAAAAAGGAACAGCTGGAGGACCAAATTGCAACTCATTAGGTCAATTGGCAATAGGTCATTAACATGACTGGGTATAAAAAGAGCATCTTGGAGTGGCAGCGGCTCTCAGAAGTAAAGATGGGAAGCGGATCACCAATCCCCCTAATTCTGCGCCGACAAATAGTGGAGCAATATCAGAAAGGAGTTCGACAGTGTAAAATTGCAAAGAGTTTGAACATATCATCATCTACAGTGCATAATATCATCAAAAGATTCAGAGAATCTGGAAGAATCTCTGTGCGTAAGGGTCAAGTCCGGAAAACCATACTGGGTGCCTGTGATCTTCGGGCCCTTAGACGGCACTGCATCACATACAGGCATGCTTCTGTATTGGAAATCACAAAATGGGCTCAGGAATATTTCCAGAGAACATTATCTGTGAACACAATTCACCGTGCCATCTGCCGTTGCCAGCTAAAACTCTATAGTTCAAAGAAGAAGCTGTATCTAAACATGATCCAGAAGCGCAGATGTCTTCTCTGGGCCAAGGCTCATTTAAAATGGACTGTGGCAAAGTGGAAAACTGTTCTGTGGTCAGACGAATCAAAATGTGAAGTTCTTTATGGAAATCAGGGACGCCGTGTCATTCGGACTAAAGAGGAGAAGGATGACCCAAGTTGTTATCAGCGCTTAGTTCAGAAGCCTGCATCTCTGATGGTATGGGGTTGCATTAGTGCGTGTGGCATGGGCAGCTTACACATCTGGAAAGACATCATCAATGCTGAAAGGTATATCCAGGTTCTAGAGCAACATATGCTCCCATCCAGATGACGTCTCTTTCAGGGAAGACCTTGTATTTTCCAACATGACAATGCCAAACCACATACTGCATCAATTACAGCATCATGGCTGCATAGAAGAAGGGTCCGGGTACTGAACTGGCCAGCCTGCAGTCCAGATCTTTCACCCATAGAAAACATTTGGCGCATCATAAAATGGAAGATACGACAAAAAAGACCTAAGACAGTTGAGCAACTAGAATCCTATATTAGACAAGAATGGGTTAACATTCCTATCCCTAAACTTGAGCAACTTGTCTCCTCAGTCCCCAGACGTTTACAGACTGTTGTAAAGAGAAAAGGGGATGTCTCACAGTGGTAAACATGGCCTTGTCCCAACTTTTTTGAGATGTGGTGTTGTCATGAAATTTAAAATCACCTAATTTTTCTCTTTAAATGATACATTTTCTCAGTTTAAACATTTGATATGTCATCTATGTTCTATTCTGAATAAAATATGGAATTTTGAAACTTCCACATCATTGCATTCCGTTTTTATTTACAATTTGTACTTTGTCCCAACTTTTTTGGAATTGGGGTTGTATAAAGGGCATTTGTGCAGTAAATGCAGTCTGCAGGGGGTGGTATTATTATTATTATTTTCTAACTGCAACAGAACTCATTTAAACTTTTGGTTAGTGGTGTTCTGGCAGTGGTTCAGGTAATAAAACAGCATTATTGTATAATACATCATTGTCAGGGTGGCATGATGGTGTAGTGGTTAGCACTGTCGCCTCACAGCAAGAAAGTCCTGGGTTCGAGCCCAGCGGCCGGCGAGGGCCTTTCTGTATGGAGTTTGTATGTTCTCGCCGTGTCTGTGTGGGGGTGCTCTGGTTTCCCCCACAGTCCAAAGACATGCAGGTTAGGCTAACTGGTGGCTCTAAATTGACCGTAGGTGTGAGTGTGAATGGTAGTTTGTCTGTGTGTCAGCCCTGCGATAACCTGGTGTACCCCGTCTCTCGCCCATAGTCAGCTGGGACAGGCTCCAGCTTGCCTGTGACCCTGTAGAACAGGATAAGCAGCTACAGATAATGGATGGATGGACGGACATTGTTGTTAGATGATGACTTTTATTCATTGCTCATGTGAACCCCATGCTGCAAACAACAGCATCACAGACCTCCATTTGTTGTAGAAACCTTTTCAACCATGTTAACAGTAAAAAGTGACAGTGTCAGTACCACCATAAAATGCTCCTAAAAGTCACCAGATGCCACCAAATGGGCTCCCTTTTATCAAAATTTTCAGGGGGACGCCCCCCCACCCAACAAAACATGGGGGAAAAAAAACCTTGTTGTACTCTCCACCCTATGGACCACGCAAAAGTTAGGGCTGTGTTTTAATCATGGGGAGAACACTGTGTGTGTGTGTGTGTGCATATATATATGAAATTAATCTGCACGGTGGTGTAGTGGTTAGCACTGTTGCCTCACAGAAAGAAGGTTCTGGGTTTGAGCCCAGTGGCAGATGGGGGCCTTTCTGTGTGGAGTTTGCATGTTCTCCCCGTGTCCGCGTGGGTTTCCTCCGGGTGCTCCGGTTTCCCCCACAGTCCAAAGACATGCAGGTTAGGCTAATTGGTGGCTCTAAATTGACCGTAGGTGTGAATGTGAGTGTGAATGGTTGTTTGTCTCTGTGTTAGCCCTTCAATAGTTTGGTGACCTGCCCAGGGTGAACCCCACCTCTCACCTGAAGTCAGCTGGGACCGACTCTAGTGTCTCCTGTGATCCTGACAGTATAATTAATGGATGAATGAATTCACACATTTTTGAATGACTAAATTCAAAATGGCCCTGCGATGACCTGGCGACTTGTCCAGGGTGTACCCCGCCTCTTGCCCATAGTCAGCTGGGATAGGCTCCAGCTTGCCTGCGGCCCTGCACAGGATAAGTGGTTATGGATAATGGATGGATGGAATCAACACAGGTGGCATGATGGTGCAATGGTTAACACTATCATCTCAAATCTTCTGGGTTCAAACCTCACAGCTGACTTGGGCCTTTCTTGCCCTCTGGGTGCTCCAGTTTCCTCCTACAGTCCAAAGACATATGGATTAGGTCAACTGGTGACTCTAAATTGCCTGTAGGTGTGAATGGTTGCTTGTCTCTGTGTTTGCCCTTTGATAGTTTGGTGACCTGCCCAGGGTGAACCCCACCTCTCACCCAAAGTCAGCTGGGACCGATTCTAGTGCCTCCTGCGATCCTGACAGTATAGATAATGGATGAATGAATTAACACATTTTTAAATGTCTAAATTAAAAATGGTGGTTTCTTTGATTCTTTTGTGGGAAAATTATTTTTAAAAATGCATTTTTTACAAGTTAGAAGGGCTAAAAGACACCGTGGTCATGAAATCACGCAACACCAAAAAGTGTCAGCTTATAATCAAGAGCACAGGTAACACTAAATCTTCACAATTTATTATAAGGCCTTCAAAGAAGCATGAGAGATGATTGCGACAGGACCCAGTAAACCAATTTCAATTTCCCGGCGACCTGAAAAGGTGAAAGTGTGATAAGACTTTCAAAGGAGCCTCTGATTCCATATCTTCATTTTCAAGAGCTCAGTGGCTCCTTGCTTTATTTATTTTTTTGACATTTGCAGGGAGATTTTCAGTCATGGTGAACGTATTTGAATGTAAAGTCTGCACTGTGACACCAGGAGGGCAGACGCACATCAAAGTGTCGATGTGAGATGGAGGCTGAGATTGAACATCTTAACCACAGTGACTGTGAAATGTCATTCACATGACTGCGTGTGTGTGTGTGTGTGTGTGTGTCGTCTAGGAATCTGTTTCAACACTTATTCTAGATGTGACATGGAAAGTTTGAAAGGTCGAGAGAGAAAGGTCTGTTTCTGAATGTCACTGCATTTTGTGAATGCAATTGAAAATAGGTTTTTGCACAGAGAAATTCACCTTGATTGTCTTTTTTTCTACGAGTGTGTGCACTTATGTGTAATTTCGAGACTTTTGCAAATTTATGTCAGCCTGCAAGTATGTCCTTTCTGATGTCTTAGCTGATCTTTCTAAACATAAAAATGGTTGCAAGTTTACCATTAAGGAAATAAATTAAGGAATTAAGTGTTACTTAATGGACTGAATAGAAGCTCAGATTTATAACGAGTTTCTCAGGAATGTCACGTCTCTTGAAGCCTGGAGTATTTTCACAATGTAAACTGCAATTTAAACATATTGCCCTTCACAGTGCACTTTCATTCAAGTACAATATTAATGAAATGTCTGATTCGTGTTGTATCACTGTGAGTGCAGATTATTCTTTTATTCATATTTTTCAAAGTCTCTCAGTGCAGGTAGGTACAGTATAAATATTTAACACTGTGTAACTGATGTGAAAAACCACTGCAGCGTGTCATACCTTGTGCTTTACCTGTGGTCAAAACCCTGGTGGTGTGTGTTTCCCACAGTTTCTTGTCTTGCAAGAATGCAAAGAAAGGCATTGCGCTTCACTAGCGCCTCATTGTGGAGATTTATCAGCTTGCAAAACCTGAGTGAGTGAGTGAGTGAGTGAGTGAGTGAGTGAGTGAGTGAGTGAGTGAGTGAGTGAGTGAGTGAGTGAGTGAAAGTATAATGGAGTGAGTGAGAGTCTGAGTGAGTGAGTGTGTGACTGAGTAAGAGTGTGAGTGAGCGAGTGAGTGAGAGTCTGAGTGAGTGAGTGTATGTGAGGGATTGAGTGAATGAGTGAGAGTCTGAATGAGTGAATGACTGTGTGTGAATGTGTATGTGAGTGACTGAATGAGTGAGAGTGTGTATGTGAGTGAGTGAGTGCGTGCGTGACACTGAGAGCATGAGTGAGCAGTGAGTGAGAATGTGAGTGAGTCTGAATGTGTGTGTGTGTGTGTGTGTGTGTGTGTGTGTGTGTGTGTGTGTGTGTGTGTGTGTGTGTGAGAGAGAGAGTAAGTGAGTCAGTGAGTGAGTCTTTGAGTGCGCTCATGAGTGAGGGAGTCAGTGATTCCTTGAGTAACTGAAAATGCTTGCGAGTGAGTGAGTGAGTGAGTGAGTGAGTGAGTGAGTGAGTGAGTGAGTGAGACTCTGAGTTAGTGAGTGAGAGTGTGTCTGAGTGAGAGTGTGAGTCTGATTGAGTGAATGAATGAGCAAGTGATTCACTGAGCATGACTGAGTGAGTGAGTGAGTGAGTGAGTGAGTGAGTGAGTGAGTGAGTGAGTGTGAGTGAGTGAGTTGTGAGTCAGTGGTTCAGTGAGCATGCTTGTGAGTGAGTGCCTTTTTCCATCAATAAGCCGTTTATCAATAAGTGTTTGTTCCAGGGACAGTGCTTAACCCTTTGGTGACTGACCCCTTGAAAATGGTTCCTCCAGGAACGATGACGTTTCAGTTGTCAAGACAATGGAAAAACGAAAATACAAGAACATTTTGTTTTGTGCACAAGAGCATTGTGACGTATCTTTCTGTTTTTGTATTTTAGTTTTTCCGTTGTCTTGACAACTGAAAAGTCATCGTTCCTGGAGGAACCATTTTCAAGGGGTCAGTCACCAAATTAATCTTAAACTGTTTCATGAATTTCCACTTAAAATTGGAGGTTCTTGGCAGGTAAAATGTCATTGGTTTGGAACCAAGAAAACACCTACTCACAGTTTCCAGGTTCATGACATCCCTCCCCTCATAAAATAATGTAAAATCATTTAAAGTTCATCTAATTTCCTTACAAAGGGCAGTACTGGATAAAATAGACAGCACTGCATTCGTTGGCGTAGCTCGAGTATCCTTTTCAAGATCAAGTCCATGACCTTGGAGCCTTTTGGTCAGAATTTGTGTAGAGTGGTGATCAGTTCACGATGCTGATCCACACTGTTTGGCCTGGGAGGATCTTGTTCTGTCTCCAAGAGAGTGGAGATGATGGGACCTTTCACACGTTGCATCCCACAACCATTTATACCCCTTTTCCACCAAATCAGTTCCAGGGCTGGTTCGGAGCCAGTGCTGGTGCTGGTTCACAACTCGTTCAACTTGCGAGCCAGCTGAGAACCAGTTTGCTTTTCCATAGCTCGCGGTGCTAAGGGAAGCCACGTCATTACGTCGCTGTATACGTCAGTTACGTCGCTGTATACGTCATTACGTCGCTGTATACGTCAGTTACGTCGCTACGTTTGCATAAACCTTGGCGCGAATATCGAAGCAAAAACAATGCAGAAGAAGCAGCAGCAGCAACAACAACAACAACAATAATAATAATAATAATAATAATAATAATGGATGACTTCGCGTTTGTACAGCTGCTGCTTCTCATCGCTTAAAAATGGCGATCTTTCGTGGTCGTGTTATTGTTGTTGGTCTTAACAACTCCGCGCCCCCCCCCCCCCGCGCTGACGTAAGCGGTTCTTTCCTCTGGCCCAGCAGAGAGTTGGTGCTAGCCTGGAACCGGTTTTTCTGGCCCCAGAGCCAGTTCTTTGTCAGTGGAAACAGAAAACCCGGTTCCAAACTAAGCACTGGCCCCGAACCAGCCCTGGAACTGCTTTGGTGGAAAAGGGGCAAGGGAAGGGAGAACATGCAAACTCCACACATATCCCTTTTCCACCAAATCAGTTTAAGGGCTGGTTCGGGGCCAGTGCTAGTGCTGGTTCACAACTCGTTCAACTTGCGAGCCAGCTGAGAACCAGTTTGCTTTTCCATAGCTCGGGGTGCTAAAGGTAGCCACGTCATTACGTCGCTGTATACGTCAGTTACGTCGCTGTATACGTCAGTTACGTCGCTGCGTTTGCATAAACCTTGGCGCGAACATCAAAGCAACAACAACATGGAGAAGAAGAAGCAGCAACAACAACAACAACAATAATGGATGACTTCGCATTTGTACAGCTGCTACTTCTCATTGCTTAAAAATGGCGACCTTTCGCGGTCTTGCTATTGTTGTTGGTCTTAACAACTCCGCCCCCGCTGATATAAGCGGTTCTTTCCTCTGGCCCAGCAGAGAGTTGGTGCTAGCCTGGAACCAGTTTTTCTGGCCCCAGAGCCAGTTCTTTGTCAGTGGAAACAGAAAACCTGGTTCCAAACTAAGCACTGGCCCCAAACCAGCCCTGGAACTGCTTTGGTGGAAAAGGGGCAACAGAGAGGCCCCCATCAGCCACATGGCTTGAACCTAGAACCTTCTCGCTGTGAGGCAACAGTGCTAACCACTACACCAACGTACTGCCCCAGTATTGCATTACATACACTACCATTCAAAAGTTTGGGGTCACCCAGACAATTTTGTGTTTTGCATGAAAAGTCACACTTTTATTTCCCACCATAAGTTGTAAAATGAATAGAAAATATAGTCAAGACATTTTTCTGGCCATTTTGAGCATTTAATCGACCCCACAAATGTGATGCTCCAGAAACTCAATCTGCTCAAAGGAAGGTCAGTTTTATAGCTTCTCTAAAGAGCTAAACTGTTTTCAGCTGTGCTAACATGATTGTACAAGGGTTTTCTAATCATCCATTAGCCTTCTGAGGCAATGAGCAAACACATTGTACCATTAGAACACTGGAGTGATAGTTGCTGGAAATGGGCCTCTATACACCTATGGAGATATTGCACCAAAAACCAGACATTTGCAGCTAGAATAGTCATTTACCACATTAGCAATGTATAGAGTGGATTTCTGATTAGTTTAAAGTGATCTTCATTGAAAAGAACAGTGCTTTTCTTTCAAAAATAAGGAAAGTTCAAAGTGACCCCAAACATTTGAACAGTAGTGTAAATACTATATAGTAAATTATACTGTAGAGCATTAGACGTGATATATCTCTTATATAATATCAAAGTCCCTCCTGTGCTAGGACCTGGTCTTCCCAAGCAGTCTCCTGTCCCAGTACTAACCAGGCCCTTAAGGCACATTGGGTGGCCCCGATCTCCATTTCTATAGCCCAAAGCCTCTTGCCTATAACATAGCTAGGGTTATAATGAGGGACTTTTCCTCTGATAACCACAAGGGTTTGGCTCCTTACTCACATCTGTATTGCAATGTGCCTCATCAGAAGGCAGTAGGTATCACTTTTATGATGGTCTTTGGTATGACCTGACCACGAGTAGGACTCATGATCTCCCGGTAAAGAGGTGGACACACTAACCAATAGCCCAGCTCACAGTCGTTATATGATATAGCCTTACTTATATTCCAAGAATTGGATTTTAGTTTTTGAAAATTCTAAACATTTACAGTGGTGCTTGAAAGTTTGTGAACCCTTTAGAATTTTCTATATTTCTGCATAAATATGATCTAAAACATCATCAGATTTTCACACAAGTCCTAAAAGTAGATAAAGAGAACCCAGTTAAACAAATGAGACAAAAATATTAGACTTGGACATTTATTTATTGAGGAAAATGATCCAATATTACATATCTGTGAGTGGCAAAAGGATGTGTACCTTTACTTTCAGTATCTGGTGTGACCCCCTTGTGCAGCAATAACTGCAACTAAACATTTCCGATAACTGTTGACCAGTCCTGCACACCGGCTTGGAGGAATTTGAGCCCATTCCTCCGTACAGAACAGCTTCAACTCTGGGATGTTGGTGGGTTTCCTCACATGAACTGCTCGCTTCAGGTCCTTCCACAAAATTTTGATTAGATTAAGGTCAGGACTTTGACTTGGCCATTCCAAAACATTAACTTTATTCTTCTTTAACCATTCTTTGGGAGAATGACTTTGTGCTTAGAGTCGTTGTCTTGCTGCATGACCCACCTTCTCTTGAGATTCAGTTCATGGACAGATGTCCTGACATTTTCCTTTAGAATTCGCTGGTGTAATTCAGAATTCATTGTTCCATCGACGATGGCAAGCCATCCTGGCCCAGATGGAACAAAACAGCCCCAAACCATGATACTACTACCACCATGTTTCACAGATGGGATAAGATTCTTATGCTGGAATGCAGTGTTTTCCTTTCTCCAAATATAACGCTTCTCATTTAAACCAAAAAAGTTCTATTTTGGTTTCATCTGTCCACAAAACATTTTTCCAATAGCCTTCTGGCTTGTCCATGTGATCTTTAGCAAACTGCAGATGAGCAGCAATGTTCTTTTTGGAGAGCAGTGGCTTTCTCCTTGCAACCCTGCCATGCACACCATTGTTGTTCAGTGTTCTTCTGATGGTCGACTCATGAACATTAACATTAGCCAATGTGAGAGAAGCCTTCAGTTGCTTAGAAGTTACCCTGGGGTCCTTTGTGACTTTGCTGACGATTACATGCCTTGCTCTTGGAGTGATCTTTGTTGGCTGACCACTCCTGGGGAGGGTAACAGTGGTCTTGAATTTCCTCCATTTGTACACAATCTGACTGTGGATTGGTGGAGTCCAAACTCTTTAGAGTTGGTTTTGTAACCTTTTCCAGCCTGATGAGCATCAACAATGCTTTTTCTGAGATCCTCAGAAATCTCCTTTGTTCGTGCCATAATACACTTCCACAAACATGTGTTGTGAAGATCAGACTTTGATAGATCCCTGTTCTTTAAATAAAACAGGGTGCCCACTCACACCTGATTGTCATCCCATTGATTGAAAACACCTGACTCTCATTTCACCTTCAAATTAACTGGTAATCCTCGAGGTTCACATACTTTTGCCACTCACAGGTATGTAATATTGGATCATTTTCCTCAATAAATAAATGACCAAGTATAATATTATATTTTCTCATTTGTTTAACTGAGTTTACTTTATCTATTTTGAGGACTTGTGTGAAAATCTGATGATGTTTTAGGGCATATTTATGCAGAAATATAGAAAATTCTAAAGGGTTCACAAACTTTCAAGCACCACTGTAGTAGTTACTGTACATTTAGTTTTTAAATACATATATCAGCATAACATAAGTCAAAAATACAAAAGAAAATCAAATTAAAATGATATTTTAAACTAATGAAAAGCACCATGCTTTATATTTCTGTTACAAAACACAATGGATATTTTTTGTTCATTTGTTCAATTTTCACAAATTATGAGACAACCGTTTGCGAAAGAGTTCAAATAGTTTGGTGTCTAACCTGTAGGCATCTGTTACACGAAGCAAAAGTAATCATATGTGACAACTCATATTCTCCAGCATAATGCCAAAATGTGTTAAACAAGGAACAAGGAAAAGTGACTGAGGCTGTAATGAGTAAAGTTGCAGGCAGTTAGACATGCAGATGAAACTTTACAGAAACCTGAGTTCTGGCCCCCATGCCCTTCAAGCCTCCAGGTTCCAATCTGCTTTTCCCCTATTGTTCATTCTAACACCTTCAAACAAACTATACAGGGAAATGTGTACTTCATTGTTGTCAGACACGACAAAGCTTTCAATAACAAAAAACATGGGAAACACAAAGTTAAACACATACACACACGTAGTTCAGGGCTTTCAGCTTCTTGAAAGGGTTCTTCTTTGTCCCCTCTCTGAAACACTGTACGGAGTAATGTGTACTTCATTGCTGTCAGACACAACAAAGCTTTCAATGACAAAAAAGCATGGAAAACACAAAGTTAAACACATACATACACATAGTTCAGGGCTCTCTGCTTCTTAAAAGGGTTCTTCTTGGTCCCCTCTCTGAAACAGTTTATGGTTATTTAGCACAAGTCTTTTATGACAAATCCAAAGTCTTTTAGCACAAGTTCTAAAGTCTCTTCACACAACTCTAAGGCTACATCCACACGACAACGGCAACGAGATTTTTTTTTTTAAATATCGCGTCCACATGGGCAACAGATCAGTAAAATATCAGGTATATATGGCAACGCAACGTTTGCTGAAAACGATGCAATACACATGCCACACCTCTATGTGCGCTGTAAGACGGTCCCATCGGAGACACCAGAACAATAGAAGAAGTAGGATGCACCCCTTCTTCTGTAGCATCAGCCACATAAAGTTTTGATTATTAATCAGTAGTGTAAAATAGTATCTATTGTCAAAGACACTTATTTATATTTCATATTAAAACGTCTATGTAAATTAATACATAGAAAGCCTGGCCAGGCGCTGAACGTTCTTCTGCATTCACTTTAAGAGAAATTCAGGGCAAGCATGAGCCTACGTTCTTCCCTGTCACTGTCACACGCGCACACCTTCTCACTCCCTGTCCTATGGATATAGTCCCTTTAAATCACGTGCTCGTTTTTTGAATGGAGACGCGGAAAGAGGAATGAACGGGGGTAGATGGAAGCCAGTACGCCAACATTCTGATATCCTCCAGAATTCTTTAATGGTCCGGAATAAATTGAATGCTACACGTTGATGGATTACTTTGTTCTTCTACGCCCTTTTTGAGGAATGTATTGTCGGACTTAAACCAACATCTGAAGAGGTGAGATCGCTCCTTTTTTTCCCCTATTTTTGCTGGCGGGATTGTTTTTGTTTTTGGAAAGCGCATGGGTGGTGCGCGGTTTTGGTTATACTGCTTCCGCAGTGTTTGGACTAAAGACTCTGCCCTAAAAGCTATTCTCTCCCTCTCGCTCCCTCTCTCTCTCTCTCTCTCTCTCTCTCTCTCTCTCACTTTGCACCATTACACAATAAATATTCACAGTGAAAATATTTTGTAAGCGCGTTTCATGAACCAAGTTATAGGATTTGTTGACAACTCGCATCGAGTTCGTTACACTTCTACCCAAGCACTCACAGTCATGTGGTTGTGACGTCATCGTAAACAAATCCGTTCTACTCATCCAGACGACTTCACAACGGCGCCGTTGCCAGATTTTTCCACTCTGGAACCCGTTCTCAAAAGATTTCGTTTTGGGGCACCCAAAACGCCGGTGCCGTGTGGACGCCAGGCCGAAACGATAAACAATTTTATCAGATTCACCTGAATCCGTTGCCATGTGGATAGGGCCTAAGTTCTTTAGCACAAGATCCAAGAACATCCATCCATCCATTATCTGTAGCTGCTTATTTCGTCTTACAGGGTCGCAGGCAAGCTGGAGCCTATCCCAGCTGACTACGGGTGAAAGGCGGGGTACACCCTGGACAAGTCGCCAGGTCATCACAGGGCTGACACATAGACACAGACAACCATTCACACTCACATTCACACCTACGGTCAATTTAGAGTCACCAGTTAACCTAACCTGCATGTCTTTGGGGGAAACCGGAGCACCTGGAGGAAACCCACGCGGACACGGGGAGAACATGCAAACTCTGCACAGAAAGACCCTCGTCAGCTGTTGGGCTCGAACCCAGGACCTTCTTGCTGTGAGGCGACAGTGCTAACCACTAGTAGGCACCCACCGGTCTCGAAAGACTACACCACTACACCACCGAGATCCCAGAACACAATCTTTATTATGAATACTTCCTGATCATGGCGGCACGGTGGTGTAGTGGTTAGCGCTGTCGCCTCACAGCAAGAAGGTCCGGGTTCGAGCCCCGTGGCCGGTGAGGGCCTTTCTGTGTGGAGTTTGCATGTTCTCCCCGTGTCCGCGTGGGTTTCCTCCAGGTGCTCCAGTTTCCCCCACAGTCCAAAGACATGCAGGTTAGGTTAATTGGTGACTCTAAATTGACCGTAGGTGTGAATGTGAGTGTGAATGGTTGTCTTTGTCTATGTGTCAGCCCTGTGATGACCTGGCGACTTGTCCAGGGTGTACCCCGCCTTTTGCCCGTAGTCAGCTGGGATAGGCTCCAGCTTGCCTGCGACCCTGTAGAAGGATAAAGCGGCTAGAGATAATGAGATGAGATGAGACTTCCTGATCATGTTTAAAGATGTCTGATGGATTTTTTTAATTAAAGTTGCCAAGATTCCGATCGAAAACAAGCCATTGTATTTCCCCACTCCGCCATCTTGAAACTGCCATGTTTGATGTAGCCCGTATATTAGTCACCAATCCTCCTTCCAAATTATTTAACACAGCACGTACCCTGACCCAGTAAATCACTACAGCCAACTTCCAGGTTTGTTTTATCTTTATTAAAGTGTCAAGATTAAATTATATCATATTTATTATTTACAATTTGCTAATTTAATAAAGAATGAAAAGTCAAGCGAAATTTACAAGATGATTGGAGTTGAAAGAAAGCTTTTTGTTTGTTCTTTATTCACTTTTTTTTTACAAAAGAAAAAAGATCGAAAGAAAGGAAGACTACAGTATGTACAGCTATTTCAATTATTTTATTAAGCTATCTATATTTTAGATAATTGCTGTGACTTCTAAATGAAAGCAAGTGAAATAATTAAACAAGGTTTAATTAACAAATAACAAATAAGGTTTGTTATGGCTTAACTACAAATATCCAAAGACACCAAAGAATCAGATTTTCAGTCCATGTTTCAGGGATCAACAACAGCAGCACAAATTCCAGCTTCCACTCCCGAAGCAATCATAATAACCCTTAGCAAAAAGAAGTTTATTCAAGTGTACTATGAGTATACTTATTTTTTTACTAAAACTAAGGAAGTATACTTGAAGTTGACTTTTTATAAACTATATTTTATATACTTAAGAATAGTATAGTGAAGTATACTTGGCTTATATTGAAAAGTATAAACAAAAGTCTAAGATTAAGTACATTAATACTAAGACTTATACTTTAATACTAAAACTTATACTTTAGTACAGGGGTTTCCAAACTTTTCCATGCCAAGGCCCCCCAAACAGCATTAGCTTCTGGCCGGGGACCCCCTTTGCAAACCCACAGACAATGCTACAAAATATGTAAAGAAACATCAACTTTTAGAATGTTTTCTCTTACTTTTATTCAATATTCAATAATTGTTACATTTGTTTAGCATAAGAATATTATTAACTAACATGTTTTCAACCATTGTGTTACTGGGGGACTTCAATGCTCACGTGGGAGATGACAGTGACACCTGGAGGGGCGTGGTTGGGAGGAACGGCCTCCCCGATCTGAACCCGAGTGGTGTTTTGTTATTGGACTTCTGTGCTAGTCATGGTTTGTCCATAACGAACACCATGTTCGAGCATAGGGGTGTCCATAAGTGCACGTGGCACCAGGACACCTTAGGTCGGAGGTCAATGATAGACCTTGTAGTCGTTTCATCTGATCTCCGGCCCTATGTCTTGGACACTCGGGTGAAGAGAGGGGCTGAGCTGTCAACTGATCACCACCTGGTGGTGAGTTGGATCCGCTGGCGGAGGAGGAAGCTGGACAGACCTGGCAGGCCCAAACGTATGGTGAGGGTCTGCTGGGAACGTCTGGCCGAGCACTCTGTCGGGGAGGTCTTTAACTCCCACCTCCGGGAGAGCTTTTCCCAGCTTCCGAGGGAGGCGGGGGACATTGAGTCTGAGTGGACCATGTTCTCTACCTCCATTGTGGACGCAGCTGTTCGGAGCTGTGGCCGCAAGGTCTCCGGTGCCTGTCGTGGCGGCAATCCCCGAACCCGGTGGTGGACACCAGAAGTAAGGGATGCCGTCAAGCTGAAGAAGGAGTCCTATCGGGCCATGTTAACCTCCAGGACTCCCGAGGCAGCTGACGGGTATCGGCAGGCCAGGCGTGCTGCAGCTCGGGCAGTTGCGGAGGCAAAAACTCGGAACTGGGAGGAGTTCGGGGAGGCCATGGAGAAGGACTATCGGTCGGCCTCGAAGAAATTCTGGCAAACCGTCCGGCGCCTCAGGAGGGGGAAGCAGTACTCTGCCAACACTGTTTACAGTGCGGGTGGGGAGCTGTTGACCTCGACTGGGGACATTGTCGGGCGGTGGAAGGAATACTTTGAGGATCTCCTCAATCCCACCGTCATGTCTTCCACTGAGGAGACTGAGGCTGATGACTCAGAGGTGGACTCGTCCATTACCCAAGCCGAAGTCACTGAGGTGGTTTGCAAGCTCCTCGGTGGCAAGGCACCGGGGGTGGATGAGATCCGCCCTGAGTATCTCAAGTCTCTGGATGTTGTGGGGCTGTCTTGGTTGACACGCCTCTGCAACATCGCGTGGCGGTCAGGGACAGTGCCTCTGGAGTGGCAGACTGGGGTGGTGGTCCCTCTTTTTAAGAAAGGGGACCGGAGAGTGTGCCCCAATTATAGGGGAATCACACTTCTCAGCCTCCCAGGGAAGGTTTACTCCAGGGTACTGGAGAGGAGAATTCGACCAATAGTCGAACCTCGGATCCAGGAGGAACAATGCGGTTTTCGTCCTGGTCGCGGAACACTGGACCAGCTCTATACCCTTCATAGGGTGCTCGAGGGTTCATGGGAGTTTGCCCAACCAGTCCACATGTGCTTTGTGGATCTGGAGAAGGCATTCGACCGTGTCCCCCGTAGTATTCTGTGGGGGGTGCTTCGGGAGTATGGGGTTCGGGGCTCTTTGCTAAGGGCTGTCCGGTCCCTGTACGAACGGAGCAGGAGTCTGGTTCGCATTGCCGGCAGTAAGTCAGACCTGTTCCCAGTGCATGTTGGACTCCGGCAGGGCTGCCCTTTGTCACCGGTTCTGTTCATAATTTTTATGGACAGAATTTCTAGGCGCAGCCAGGGGCCAGAAGGAATCCTGTTTGGGAACCACAGGATTTCATCTCTGCTTTTTGCGGATGATGTTGTCCTGTTGGCTTCTTCAAACCAGGACCTTCAGCATGCACTGGGGCGGTTTGCAGTCGAGTGTGAAGCGGCTGGGATGAGAATCAGCACCTCCAAGTCCGAGGCCATGGTTCTCGACCGGAAAAGGGTGGCTTGCCCTCTCCAGGTTGGTGGAGAAGTTCTGCCTCAAGTGGAGGAGTTTAAGTATCTCGGGATCTTGTTCACGAGTGAGGGAAGGATGGAGCGTGAGATCGACAGGCGGATCGGTGCAGCCTCCGCAGTGATGCGGTCGCTTTACCGGTCCGTTGTGGTGAAGAAGGAGCTGAGCCAAAAGGCGAAGCTCTCAATTTACCGGTCGATCTACGTTCCGACTCTCACCTATGGTCATGAGCTTTGGGTAATGACCGAAAGGACAAGATCGCGGATACAAGCGGCCGAAATGAGTTTCCTTCGCAGGGTGGCTGGGCGCTCCCTTAGAGATAGGGTGAGAAGCACAGTCACTCGGGAGGAGCTCGGAGTAGAGCCGCTGCTGCTCCACATCGAGAGGAATCAGCTGAGGTGGCTCGGGCATCTTTTTCGGATGCCTCCTGGACGCCTCCCTGGGGAGGTGTTCCAGGCATGTCCCCCCGGGAGGAGGCCCCGGGGAAGACCCAGGACACGCTGGAGGGACTATGTCTCTCGGCTGGCCTGGGAACGCCTCGGTGTTCTTCCCGAGGAGCTGGCCGAGGTGTCTGGGGAAAGGGAAGTTTGGGCTTCCCTGCTTAGACTGCTGCCTCCGCGATCCGGTCCCGGATAAAGCGGAAGAAGACGAGACGAGATGTTTTCAACCCAAATATTTTCACACTGAACAATAAACTGTATAACCTCCTGTAGTACCTGATTCAACTCGTTATCCATCCTTTTTGCGACCAGTGCCTCGCGATGGAGCATGCAGTGTGTGGCCACTACATGCGGGGCCTTCTGCTTAATAAGAGCGGTCACTCCACTGATCTTCCCGGTCATTGCCGCGGCTCCGTCCGAACACACCCCCACACAGTGGGTCCAGTCCAATCCGTTAGACTCGATGTAATCGTCCAAAACTTGAAAAATGTCTTTCCCAGTAGTTCTTCTTTCAAGTGCTTTACAAAATAGTATTTCCTCCACAAATCTTTCCTGTGAAATAAATCTGATGTACACAAGCAGTTGGGCCTCATTGGATAAATCTATGCTTTCATCCAGCTGAAGTGCGAAGTATTCGCGGGCTCTCACCTACTCCAACAGCTGAGCAGATACGTCTTGAGCCATGTCACCAATCCGTCGGCTCATGGTGTTATCAGAGAGTGGGACAGCATCGATTTTTTTGGCAGCATCCTCACCAAGCAATTCTCGGACAATGTCTTTGGTGGCTGGTAAAATCAAATCTTCTCCAATTGAGTGAGGTTTTTTAGCACGAGCAATGTGGTACGAGGCTAAAAATGATGCCTTCAGGGCCCGCTCGGGGACAGTAGCTTGCTGGGTGAATGCAGCAGATTGCCTGACCAAATGCTCTTCTTTGCGTCTGAAGAAATCTACTGTTTTTTCGGCATCTGTCGGATGTTTTTGTACCAAGTGACGCTGAAGTTTCGAAGGTTTTAAGCACTCATTTGACAGGGTCTCCAGACAGAGGACGCATTTCGGGCAATCATGGCCATTTTTCTGTATGGCTGTAAAGCCATACTTAATGTATGCTGCCTCATATTTTCGGATTTTAGTTGGCCAGGACTTCTTAGTTTTTTTTCGCAGCAGTGTCCTCCACAGCAGGGCTGTTGGTTTGTTCCTTCGGTCTCTTCTTCAAAAACCTGTCCATTTTGCGCTAGCAATACGCTAGCTTGAAGAGCAAAGCAGCTTGATAAATGGCGCAAACCGCAACGTCACAGGCAATCGGAGAGATGAGCATGGCAAACAACGTTTTGATATGATGTATTATTATTAATAATTATATTTTATAATAATGATTAAAAAACTAATTACAATATATTTAATAATTATTATTTAAAAAAAGTATTTTTTTGTCGCAATTTTTTTTGTTATTGTCCCTCCAACTTTCTGAGGCCCCCCTAGTGCCCCCTGGTGGCCCCCCAGGGGGCCATGGCCCCCACTTTGAAAACCACTGCTTTAGTATTACTTTTTACGTTTTTCTGCCACAAAGTACTAATACTTGGTATATCTTGCTCCAAGTGCATAATAAGGTCAAGTCATTGACTCATGCTTAACATTTAATTTATATATTAATATAATATAATGCTGGAGTTTAAAACTTTACAGTATATAGTATGTGTGCTCAATTGCATTATCTTTATGTACCTTAAAATCATACACAAAAACAGAAAAACTTTTGACTTGACTTTATTGATCAAGAGACCATTATGTTTACATTTTTATATGCAAATGTGCACTTTTTCCTTTCATTTTCTCCAGTAAGGAAGGACTTGATTTCATAGGTCTTTGTTTTTGAAATGTTTGAAATGTTTGAAAATATATCACACTTGTTTTCAACATTCTGTCTTGTGATTTTGTAAATGCATCACACTCTTGTGTACATACAGTATGAGTAAACTTTAAGAATACTTTAAGGAGTATATTTCCAGTATATAAATAGTAAGCTACAAGTAATATGCCAAGCAAACTTAAAGTATAACAAGTAAACTAGTGAAATAACCAACGTTTATAACAATATACTTAAAGTATACAATAATAAACTAAAAATAGGGACTCGAAGTATATAACTAGTACAATGGCAGTATATCGATAAGTGTACTTGTGGTATACTTTAAGCATACGAGAGGGATATACCAAGTACATTGATAGTATATAGATGAGTGTACTTGTTGTATACTTTAAAGTGTACTTTTGCAAACTTAAAATGAACTTTAAAGTATACTTTTATAAACTTGAAATGTTCCAATTTAGTCCGAAAAAGTATTAAATTTGTATACTTTCTAGTACACTAAAAGTACATGGTCTGTAGTATACTTGCTATACTTATACTGAAGCATTTAATAAAATGAACTTTAAGTATACTACTTTTTGCTAAGGGAAACCCCTCCTATATCAAGATGAGCATTTTTTCCCCAATTATTATGACCATAATCCAGAATTGTGCTAAAGTACATAGATTTGTACGAAAAGACTTTTGTGCTAAATAACCGCATACCTCTGAAACAAACCCCTCGGTTATAGGGTTCTAGGTAGAACTTTTAATCACATGAATGCTTATGATAATTTACAAGCAAAACAGCAAAGCAACGGTGATGTTAATGAGAATTAATATTATATTATTCATGAAAATATCATGCATTTTAATATAATGATCGAGTCTATATTATACAACTGATTATTTTTGCTTTCTCTTTACACAAAGGATTTATTTTTCAGAAGTCTTCTTGCTCAAAATATCTTCAACTCAAATTACATGCTTGAAAGTATTAGCTTTTTTTTTTTGCTGTTTTGCTTTAAAAGAGAACTGAAGGCAAATTTTTATTATCAAAATTCTATTTCTCTCATTTTATTAAATATAGGAATGCATTTTTGATAGCTATTTTGTCACTGCTATAGCAAGTTATGAGTGTTTGAAATATGCTATGTAATACAGTATATCAGTCCATATGTCAAAGCAATGGCCGTAAACGAGATTCATTGAGACCTGTGTGAGACATCGTAGGACGGAAGTAAAACGTACAGCGGAAATCAAAGTGACCAACATCTGCCAACGTTGTCAAAAGACACGCGTGCCCTCCTTCGAATGCTGACGTAATCAAGCCGGAAGTTTTGCTTGTTTTGATAGCAATCAGGAAAGTTTGAAAAAAGTAGGCAGTAATCGTCATTTAAACTCGTTTTTGTGCAATATTTCGTTTGGAAAACAGTTTTCAAAATGGCGGCACTGACGCCTGGCTGACACTTCATGTTTTGAAGTCTTACACAAGTCTCGTGAAGATTACACGGATAAGCGATGCCTGCCGTCGACCAAACAAACTAAATTCAACATGGCTGAAAATCGAATAGGCCGATAAGTATAATATTTAATGCCAATTAGGTGCCAATACGAGTCATGATATAAAGTTACTAAAACGTAATTGAATAACATGCTAATAAAGAAATAAAACAAGTTTAAAAATGACTTCAGTTCTCCTTTAATTGAGATTGGTCATTTTGTAAAATGAAATCGCAAAATGTAGCACTGTGATAAGGTTTTACACTGCAGTGGAAATCAAAAGCCAATATCTGAAATAAAATGTTACTGTGTAAGCTGCACATGATAATGCTCAAGAATGCATAGGTAAAGCTTTAAGATGATCTACAGTATCTTGTGTTTCATTTCAATATACAGAGCAGATGGATAAATTAAAAAGCCTGGATTTTGTCAGTGAGAGGTAACATGGCCACCCTGAATAAAACAATTTGTGTAAGAGACGGGCAGTTAAAATCTGAGATATGTAGGAAGTAACATAATATCTAATGGGTGGGAGTTTGTGCTGATTTTCTTGTGGACTCAGGAGGTAAAAAGATTGATTGCTTTCATTCTGGTTTTCCATTAGGACCCCATATCATAAAATGTTGTGCTTGGATATTGTTTATGCACATGTATACATCTTTTTTTTTAATCCTCTGCCCAAACGAAGTTTGGTGGGGGATATAGAAACGGGTTCTGTCCATCCATTTGACTGTCCGTCCAGTCACGTTTTCATTTCCGGGCCATATCTTTAAAACTACTGAAGATATCTTCATGAAACTTTGTATATCAAGCAACATGTGAACTGGTGCCTTTTGCTATTTTGGATTTTTGGAAAAAAGTCTTTTTCAAATTTTTACATAAAATACAGATTTTGACTTAGTTTCTAAGAGCAGTGTTCGTTTCTGGAGCATATATCCAAAACTATTCATGATACGGATTTGAAACTTGGTGTACATGTTAACAAGGTGATGTAGATGTGCCTTTTCATACTAAGAAATTTGAGAAATTTTAATTTTTCATGTCTCCATGGAAACAATTTTAGACTTAGTCTCTCAGGTTAGTCTTAGGCGTAGGTTTTGTTTCCGGAGCAGAACTTGAAAACCATGAGTGGTATGATCTTGAAAGTTGGTATATGTGTTGATTAAGTAATGTATATGTGTCTTCTGATACTAAGAAATGTAAGAAATTTTAATTTTTAGCTCACCTGGACCAAAGGTCCGGTGGGTTTATGCCATGGGCTGCTGAGGTCAGTGTAAAGCGGCAGGGTTGGTTTCCTGCAGCAGAACTTGAAAAATGTGACAAATAATATCTTGAAACTTGGTATATAGTTGGTATATAGGGCGGGGGATATAGATGACTCTGTCTTCTTGTTTAATGTATGTGTGTTGTAGTAATGACAGGTAAAATGGTTTATCAGTATAAATAAAGTTTCATAAGTATGGTAAAAGTATATGAAATAAAAAGTAGACTACTTTTACCATACAAATCTAATTATAATGTGTCAGTCAATTATTATACTCATTCTCATAGAACAAATGTGAGGACTGTGATGTTTAGGAGAATGTCATGATTTTAATGTGCTTGTTTCCTTAAAAATGTATCATATTTAAATAATATTGGCTGGCGTTGAGTGGTATATCAGATATATTCCATTCAGTTGAAGACGAGTTCAATATCATGCTTGCTGAATGGAATATATCTGATATACCATCAAAAAAAATGTCAGCCAATATCTCATCTCATTATCTCTAGCCGCTTTATCCTTCTACAGGGTCGCAGGCAAGCTGGAGCCTATCCCAGCTGACTACGGGTGAAAGGCGGGGTACACCCTGGACAAGTCGCCAGGTCATCACAGGGCTGACACATAGACACAGGCAACCATTCACACTCACATTCACACCTACGGTCAATTTAGAGTCACCAGTTAACCTAACCTGCATGTCTTTGGACTGTGGGGGAAACCGGAGCACCCGGAGGAAACCCATGCGGACACGGGGAGAACATGCAAACTCCACACAGAAAGGCCCTTGCCGGCCACGGGGCTCGAACCCAGGACCTTCTTGCTGTGAGGCGACAGTGCTAACCACTACACCACCGTGCCGCCATGTCAGCCAATATTATTATTATTATTATTATACACACACGTTCCTTTTAGGTGTTCAGCGCATCTTTCTGTTTCAAAATTTTCTCAAAATCTTCTGTATTTAACGAAGCAAACCTGGCAAGCATGTCTGTTCACAAATTGTCACAGACGCTCACTAGTGCAGAAGTTTTACGTCTCCGATGTGTGACATCATGTTGTCTTGACAACATGCACTATCGTAAACCATATTCAACGCCCATTCTCCATTGGGTAGAGTGATGTAATACATGTAGGATAAGTGATATGCTAACAATATTGCATGTGATCAAACCAAATGAATGAAACCCACTAGAAGGGAACAGAACATGTTTTTATTCTATCAAAAAAGTGCCCTATATGTAAAATAATACATTATCTTGAAATGCAATGCTGAGAATACAGGCTGCAAAAGTAGGTATACAGTAAGGATTATTCCAGTATTACCACTATTATAATAGTGGTGCTAGGTTTCATTTCATACTAGAATTCATTTAATTCATCAAAAACATTATTACTATTTTTACCTTGACAAAGAATTTCCCAACAGGTGGATTGGACGTTGGGGAGGTGTTGACTGGCCACCACGTTCACAGGATCTCACCCCTGTGGACTTCTTTTTCTGGGGATGTGTAAAAGATAGGGTTTTTGCACGCAAGCCACGTTCTGTTGATGCCAAGATTCAGTTCATATGGGAGGCTTGCCAGGAAATTGATGCTGATAAAGACCTTTGTGCCAGAGCGTGCATGGGTGTCCACACTCGACTAGTGGAGTGTGTGAATGCCAGGGGCAAACAGTTTGAACATTTGAGGGATTAATATGTATATTATTGATGGTGGTATAGTGGTTAGCACTGTCGCCTCACAGCAAGAAGGTCCTGGGTTCAAGCCCATTGGCCGGCGAGGGCCTTTCTGTGTGGAGTTTGCATGCTGTCCGCGTGGGTTTCCTCCAGGTGCTCCAGTTTCCCCCACAGTCCAAAGGCATGCAGGTTAGGCTAATTGGTGGCTCTAAATTGACTGTAGGTGTGAATGTGAATAGTTATTTGTCTCTATATGTCAGCCCTGTGATGACCTGGTGACTTGTCCAGGGTGTACCCCGCCTCTCACCCATAGTCAGCTGGGATAGGCTCCAGCTTGCCTGCGACCCTGTAGGACAGGATAAGCGGTTACAGATAATGGATGGATGGATGTTATTATTGATATGTTTGTATAATCAATAAAATAAAGTTTTGTGCGAACATTTTGTTTTTCATTACTGTATACTTACTTTTGCAGCCCCCGTATATTCGGCAATGGTAGTCACGATTTTTGGACTTTTAATCCAGGATTTGGGAATGTTAGATATTAGAATGTTAGTCTGAGAACTGGACACATTTTGTTGACTGAGGTTGGTTTGGAAGCAATGATGTCATGATGTTATGTAGATTTTGTCACGCAGACCTGGCAACCCTAATTATGTAGTTACCTGAAATGTGCTTGTGACTTCACTCAGGTGTAGTTTTATACATTGTTCTTGTCTTACTATTGGTACACCTGTTTAGACTGCTCTCAATGTCTTATTACTTCGCCCCCTAGTAGGACGGCGAGGTATTGTGATCACCCTGTGCGTGTGTGTGTCCCACCTCAGATTTTCTCTCATAATTCAGCAACGACTAGACGGAGTGACATGAAATTTGTTGGGCTGATGTATCATGATCATAGGAACCCGTTCAATTAATTATGTTGTGGTGCGAAGAAAAAAGAAGAGAAAGAAAAAGAAAGATTACTTTCACATATATATTTTCCGAACAGTTGTGCTTTATGAGAAAAGAATGAACTATGATTTGTACAGATCTGTTTAATGATACTAGCACTGCACTGCCTGTCTTTAATGATGCCCTTGAAAATTGATAAAGCAGTGTATTGTAACCCTACAAAAATTATATTCAATTGGAATTGGCATAATGGAAGAAACAAGAAAATAGTGCATGAATATAATCTGAATGACCCCCCTTCTAGCCAAGAGGAACACTGCGGGGCAAGGTCTGCGATCTCTGATTGCCTTGTTGTTTTGGTCCTCAAGAACACTGTCTCACTTGACAAAAAAAAAAGACAAAAAAATGGCAAGCATACACTATAAATAACTTCATGATCAAGGCATCTTTGCTAACACAGCCTTCCCTTGATAAGTCATAACAACACACTTACTGGTTATTCCTTGGCGCAGTACACACACACACAGTCAGTTCATGATGCCTGTATGATGACAACTTGTTCAAGTTATCCTGATAGTCTTTAATAGATTCCCCAAGTGCACTTAACAAGCTGTCAAGACTTTATCCTAAATGGAACATTTCAAACGCTAGATTGGTCTTGATTGACAGCTTTCCAGCTGGTGATTGACACATTGCCTGGTTTACGTGAAAGAAGTCACATTGAAAGCAGTAATAAGAAGCTTTTGACCTCTGCTGTTCACGCCAAATACACACTGATTTGTGTTTGCAATGCAGATCTATTTTGCATACTAAACTCAGATTCCTGTGGTGTCCACCGGCCGTGAAAAGCAGTCTCACATTCGGAACCTTCTAAACCTCCTGAGAATACCATTCAATTTCAATTTAATCTGAGTTTATTTGTGCAACCCTGCTTGCCTTGTCCCGAAGCAATTACTAAATGACTCAGTTCATCCATCAAAGTATTCTCAGCAGGTACTAGCAATGTGCATTTAAAAAAATGCATGTGCATGTTACTTTCATAATGACAGAAGTTTAACACTTATTGATAACTATAAAGGGGCGGCATGGTGGTGTAGTGGTTAGCACTGTCGCCTCACAGCAAGAAGGTCCGGGTTCGAGCCCTGTGGCCGGTGAGGGCCTTTCTGTGCGGCGTTTGTATGTTCTCCCCATGTCCGCATGGGTTTCCTCCGGGTGCTCCGGTTTCCCCTACAGTCCAAAGACATGCAGGTTAGGTTAACTGGTGACTCTAAATTGACTGTAGGTGTGAATGTGAGTGTGAATGGTTGTCTGTGTCTATGTGTCAGCCCTGTGATGACCTGGCGACTTGTCCAGGGTGTACCCTGCCTCTCGCCCGTAGTCAGCTGGGATAGGCTCCAGCTTGCCTGCGACCCTGTAGAACAGGATAAAGCGGCTAGAGATAATGGATGGATGGATGGATGGATAACTATAAAGGACGTTCATGACACAGCATTAATATTAAGTATATTTTTAAAGGTGCTGTAGAATGGAAATCTCCAGCACAGTGGTGTAGTTGGTTAGCACTGTCGCCTCACAGCAAGAAGGTTCTGGGTTCGAGCCTAGTGGCTGACGGGGGCCTTTCTGTGTGGAGTTTGTATGTTCTCACCATGTCTGTGTGGGTTTCCTCTGGGCGGTTTCCTCCCACAGTCCAAAGACATATGATTAGGTAAACTGGCTACTCTAAATTGTCCATAGACGTGTGTGAATGACTGAGAGGAGTAAACCTCTGTAATAATCCAGTAGAAGACAACGGGAAACCACTACCGTAATTCTTCCCTAGAGACTTTGATGGCTGAAGCCATCAGAGAGGCCACATCACTGCAGTGATATGCCAGATAGATAGAATGGAAATCTGTATTTGCCTTGGCATAGATGAAAAAGAAGAGTTCATGGGCCAATTCCAAAGTCCTTGAATTTCATAACAGTCGAGACTTATTAATATTCACACCTGCAAAAGTTGCATACACCAGCCCACATTCAAGTTCAAGACTATATTATGCACTTCAACAGGTCTGCACATATTGTGAACAACAAAACAATGGCAATTATCATTGCACAAATGCAACAAGATTAAATGTGGTTGGTGCACCAGTCATTATTGATATACAGTAGATATCCCTGGTCTGACCGCACTCCTTTGTTCAGTCTGGGTGGTGCAGCTTCAGGTTCATTAGCTGTACAGCTCTGTCGGGAGCCAGTGCACTGGAGCCACGACTCTAAAAATCAGCACGTCCCTCAGAGATCTCTGTATGTTGAGTCACAGTCTTTCTTCATCCATTGTGTTAGTGAGCGACCAGACTTTTGCAAGGAAAATGCTTGGCAAAGAAGGTCTATGCGGAGTACTTCATAGCCTGGCCTGTACCATGCTGTCCCCACTCTTGGTTCCATTAGATCCATGTTGGATCCCTGGAGCCGTCGGTGCTCTAGCTGTCTCTTTTGGGATGCTACTGAAGTCGCAAAAAAAACTTGTTCATTAATTTCACCTGAAGTTAAGCAGTTCCTTGTGGCAATATAAATGATTCACACTGGTGACCAAACAGAGCATTAAGATCATGAAGATAAGTCTCATCTCATCTCATTATCTCTAGCCGCTTTATCCTGTTCTACAGGGTCGCAGGCAAGCTGGAGCCTATCCCAGCTGACTACGGGCGAAAGGCGGGGTACACCCTGGACAAGTCGCCAGGTCATCACAGGGCTGACACATAGACACAGACAACCATTCACACTCACACCTACGGTCAATTTAGAGTCACCAGTTAACCTAACCTGCATGTCTTTGGACTGTGGGGGAAACCGGAGCACCCGGAGGAAACCCACGCGGACATGGGGAGAACATGTAAACTCCGCACAGAAAGGCCCTCGCCGGCCATGGGGCTCGAACCCGGACCTTCTTGTTGTGAGGCGACAGCGCTAACCACTACACCACCGTGCCGCCATGAAGATAAGTAAATAGTTTAAATAACATTGCTGTGGAGAGCGCAGATCAACTGCACATTTCAGTCCAGACAGTTTCTCAAACCTTAGACAATATCAAGCAGGGTTCACTCAGATTTGACACAGAAGAGAGCTGGAGCTCCAACTTCATTAACATCACAACCAAAACCTGTAAGTAACCATGCTATGATTTTATTCACAGCCTGCATTGTCATAGAAATCTAGAATATAATATGCATCTTTGTCAATATCTGTGTTAATTAAATCTCTACTTTATATTTCAACAAGACATAATTCAGAAGCTAAGTAGTTTGGTTGCTTAGAGAGATATCCACTCTAACTAGTTATTTTGAGATGTTGCTATGAACCATTGCCAGGGTCGCCAAATTGATATTAGTAAAGTTTAGGCACCCACGAGTTGGCCTAATGGTTAGCATGCCTTCCTCTCGACCAGGAGATTGAGAGTTCTACTCACAGTCAGGTCATAACAAAGACCATCATAAAAATGGTACCTACTACCATCTGGTGAGGCATGCCAAAATATAGATGTGAGTAGGGAGTCAAACTCTCATGGTTACCATAGGACCAGCTCCCCACTGTAACCCTAGCTATATAATAGATAACAGGTTGAGGTCTACTGAAATGGGGATCGGCCCTGCCCAGTGTGCCTTGTGGCATTGGAAGGACTTTGAAAAAAAAAGTTTCTGATAACATTTGAGCCCCTTTCACATACAAAACCCATTAATGCCATACACTGGGACAAATTTTCATTCCCACTCAGTCTTCCATAATGGAAATGTACAGATATCACGTATTCCCATCTGACTGTATTTGACAAGTCAAATAAAGACATATCTGGTCTTTGTCTATGCAAGACCAGATATGATGTATAAGTCCAAGCAGAGACATTAGCTCGTTAGCAGCGTGGCAGAAGTTGAGCTCCATTATGTCTCTGTTGACAGAGCTGTCTTGTTATTTAGCAAAGATTATCTATAGAAGTTTTGCTGATACAGTAGGACTGCCGTATCCACTCACTCGCTCAAGCATACACGCATGACCCATCGAACTACACCCCCTGCTTATAGACAACATTAACCATGAACACCTGCTTTCATTTTGGACACTTATTACTCACCTTATTTAAACCCCGGCTTCTGTTAGTTTGTCTTGCATTTGCTTTTATTTTCCATGCTGATGCACATTGTGTTCCTCACTTCTACTGTCTTGTTTTCATGCCTGGTGGTTTTGGCTGCTTTCACTATTCTGTGTAGATAAAAGGTTTCTGCAGTTGGAGCCGTCCCTGTGTTTCAGTTCAACCATGATAAAAATATTCAGTGGGTGGAAATGTCAGAATCCTGTTCATGAGAGAGAGAGAGAGAGAGAGAGAGAGAGAGAGAGAGAGAGAGAGAGTTCACATTCACACAACTTTTATTACAATATGTTGTTATAACTGTTTTATTTCATTATTAGTTTCTGTTGTTAATGTTTTACTGTGTGTAGTTTATAAATTAAACTTTAACATAGGTATGGATGTACATGAAAAACCAGAACATCTAACTAGTATACTTAGCATGATATATCCACTACAGTCACTGGCCACTTTATTAGGAACACCCATCCACCTGCTGTGTTATGCAGTTCTCTAATCAGCCGATCCCTTGACAGCAGCACAATGCATCAAATCATGCAGATACAAATCAAGAGCTTCAGTTAATGTTCACTTCAAACATCAGAATGTGAAAAATTGTGATCTCAAAGTGTGACTTTCTTTCACTGTAGCATGGGTGTTGGTTTGAGCCAGATGGACTGGTTTGAGTATTTCAGAAACTGCTGATCTCCTGGGGTTTTCACACACAACAGTCTGTAGAGTTTACACAGAATGGTGCGAAAAACAAAAAACATGAGTGAGCGGCAGTTCTGTGGGTTGATAAGAGAGGTCAGAGGAAAATGGCCAGATTGGTTTGAGCTCCCAGGAAGGATATAGTAATTCATAGTAACTCTTTACAACCGTGGTGAGCAGAAAAGCATCTCGGCATCCAACAGCAGAAGACCACATTGGGTTCCACTCCTGCAGTCAAGAACAGGAATCTTAGGCTACATCCACACGACAAAGGCAACGAGATTTTTAAAAAAAAATATCGCGTCCACATGGGCAACGGATCAGTAAAATATCAGGTACATATGGCAACGCAACGCTTGCTGAAAACGATGCAATACACATGCCACACCTCTAGGTGCGCTGTAAGACGGTCCCATCGGAGACACCAGAACAATAGAAGAAGTAAGGACGCATGCGCATAAACTATTATGCGCGAGACTTCATATTAGCCACAAAGTCAGAAAAATCTGTTCGTAAAATTACGTTATAATGACCAAATACAATGAAAAGTATTTTTCCAGTCTCACCTGTGAAAGGTAATCCCATGTGATCTTGTTTGGACGGCAAACCTGTTGGTACAGTTAAACGCAGCACATGAATGAGGCATCTTTATTCTCCGCTTTGCCCCATCCAATATGGCGGTGAGGATGATGTATGATTCTACGCAGAAGGCGGCGTCTTTAATGGTCCGGAATAAATTGAATGCTACACATTGATGGATTAATTTGTTCTTCTACGCCCTTTTTGAGGAATGTATTGTAGGACTTAAACCAACATCTGAAGAGGTGCGATCGCTCCTTTTTTTTCCCTATTTTTGCTGGCAGGATTGACTCTGCCCTAAGGGCTATTCTCTCTCTCTCTCTCTCTCTCTCTCACTTTGCACCATTACACAATAAATATTCACAGTGAAAATATTTTGTAAGCACGTTTCATGAACCAAGTTATAGGATTTGTTGACAACTCGCATCGAGTTCGTTACACTTCTACCCGGCGTGAAGCACATGTGGTTGTGACGTCATCGTAAACAAATCCGTTCTACTCATCCAGACGACTTCGCAACGGCACCGTTGCCAGATTTTTCCACTCTGGAACCCGTTCTCAAAAGATTTCGTTTTGGGGCACCCAAAACGCCGGTGCCGTGTGGACACCAGGCCGAAACGATAACCAATTTTATCAGATTCACCTGAATCCGTTGCCGTGTGGACAGGGCCTTAGAATCAAGAACAATTTCCTATTAAAGTGGCCAGTGAGTGTATATTAGTGCAATAGCTTATGCAGGGTCAAATCTATATTACATTTTTAAACTGTGAATTAGCACAATGACTCGAACACTGATTAATTCTACAGTCACTGTAGATATCTATGTTTAGAGGTGTAAGCCTCTGGAGAATTAGCTTGTAGCAGTGGCGCTGTTATTAGTGTGGTAATCAGCATTTCATTGTGAGGATCGTACAGCTCATTTTTAGCAGAAGCAGCTTTCAGTGCGTAGCAGCGATTTAAAGTGAAGCAGTAGTAAAGTGCTTACAAATCAGAATCTTACTTTTCTACTTTCTAGCTGCCTCTGGAATTATGTACAAAATCCATCCATTATCTGTAGCCGATTATCCTGTTCTACAGGGTCGCTGGCAAACTGGAGCCTATCCCAGCTGACTACGGGCGAAAGGCGGGGTACACCCTGGACAAGTCGCCAGAGCATCTCAGGGCTGACGCATAGAGACAAACAACCATTCACACTCACATTCACACCTATGGTCAATTTAGAGTCACCAATTAGCCTAACCTGCATGTCTTTGGACTGTGGGGGAAACCGGAGCACCCGGAGGAAACCCACACAGACACAGGGAGAACATGCAAACTCCACACAGAAAGGCCCTCGTCAGCCTCGAACCCAGAACCTTCTTGCTGTGAGGCGACAGTGCTAACCACTACACCACCGTGCTGCCACTGTACAAAATACACTTTTGCGATTTTATTTTAATTTTTTACTCATGGCTTGTGTTAAAACATAAGCATGTAGAAAAAGTCTGCCTTCTCTTTGCTCTTTACATCATCCTCAGGTTTTTTTTTCCTTTTAACATTGTCTGGAATCGGATCTGCTGCTTCCAATCATTACAAAACCTGACACACCAATATCTGACACTATAATTAATACTGCTCTTGCCGCTGCTCTTTCCCATGACTGTATTCCCAAGCATGACTCAGTCACAACATCTGCTGATGACATGCCAAATATGGACCTCATTAACAACAATAAATTAGGAAGCCATCATTGAGGAGGATAAACTCCTCACAGCAGGGTGCGCAGACAATCTCTCAATCAGTGTCAACAAAACTAAGGAGATGATTGTCAAACTCAGGAGAGGAAATGAAGACCATGGTCCCTTAATGTCTGATGCAGCTACTGTAGTAAGGAACAGCGTAAGCATCAACTAATGTATCACATAGGTTCATAAACTACACATTAAAGGGTTCTAACAGAAAAACTGTTCAGAATATTCCGGTTATGAAAAGTTCATAAAGCAGATATTTTCATCTCATCTCATTATCTCTAGCCGCTTTATCCTGTTCTACAGGGTCGCAGGCAAGCTGGAGCCTATCCCAGCTGACTACGGGCGAAAGGCGGGGTACACCCTGGACAAGTCGCCAGGTCATCGCAGGGCTGACACATAGACACAGACAACCATTCACACTCACATTCACACCTACGGTCAATTTAGAGTCACCAGTTAACCTAACCTGCATGTCTTTGGACTGTGGGGGAAACCGGAGCACCCGGAGGAAACCCACGCGGACACGGGGAGAACATGCAAACTCCACACAGAAAGGCCCTCGGCGGCCACGGGGCTCGAACCCGGAACCTTCTTGCTGTGAGGCGACAGCGCTAACCACTACACCACCGTGCCGCCAAAGCAGATATTTTATTTTAGGTATTTTACAATTGAATTTGTAGTTGGATTTGTGATTAAAGCATATGTAATTGACTTTGTTCATCAGATAGGCTATCATACTTGCCAACTCCACTGATTCATGCAGTAGTCTATCACTTTTGAAAGAAAGAAAGAAAGAAAGAAAGAAAGAAAGAAAGAAAGAAAGAAAGAAAGAAAGAAAGAAAGCACAACTTTATTCATCACACACTTGTGAAATTCCTCTCTGCATTTAACCCATCTGAAGCAGTGAACACACACATGCATGCATACACACGTGAGCAACATATGCTCCCATCCAGACGACGTCTCTTTCAGGGAAGACCTTGCATTTTCCAACATGACAATGCCAAACCACATACTGCATCAATTACAGCATCATGGCTGCATAGAAGAAGGGTCCGAGTACTGAACTGGCCAGCCTGCAGTCCAGATCTTTCACCCATAGAAAACATTTGGCGCATCATAAAACGGAAGATACGACAAAAAAGACCTAAGACAGTTGAGCAACTAGAATCCTACATTAGACAAGAATGGGTTAACATTCCTATCCCTAAACTTGAGCAACTTGTCTCCTCAGTCCCCAGACGTTTACAGACTGTTGTAAAGAGAAAAGGGGATGTCTCACAGTGGTAAACATGGCCTTGTCCCAACTTTTTTGAGATGTGTTGTTGTCATGAAACTTAAAATCACCTAATTTTTCTCTTTAAATGATACATTTTCTCAGTTTAAACATTTGATATGTCATCTATGTTCTATTCTGAATAAAATATGGAATTTTGAAACTTCCACATCATTGCATTGCGTTTTTATTTACAATTTCTACTTTGTCCCAACTTTTTTGGAATCGGGGTTGTACTTTCGCCTGTATCCCACTGCTTTACCCAAGTTTGCAGCAGTTAGGCTTAATCATATTATCATGGATGCATGTATATTTAATGGTTATTCCACGAAATTGAGTCGTACATGAGCTGACAGTCGACAAAGCGTGGCGCGCCAAGTTGGCTATAAGCCATGTACAACAAGATTGAGTGGAATAACTGTTTTATTATATGCACATTCACTGCATTTTGAGAAACAGAGCATTTTTATTTTTATTTTTGCAAATTCGATAAATAAAAACTTTATACAAAAGATCCGGCAAAATCATTTCCGCTTAGAATGTAAACAAACCGGCGAAATGACAGGAGCAATTTGTGAAAAATGATATAATAATTCTTGAAAAATAAAAAAAAAAAGATATGTTCTTACCATTAAATATGTTTATTCCATATTTTGTTGCTTTTTTTGTATTTTGGGGGGTTTTGTTTTCAAGTAGAGTTTTTATTTAGTTCCCGGTTGGTTCAGCAACACGCTCCGCCATTCTGTTTTTCTCTACTCACGGTATTGCTGGGTTTCAGTCATGTGACTTTTCTTTGCGGTTTTACCCGAAGTGAAATAGCTGGTGGTCTAAACGGCTGCCATAGTGCAAACAACTAGCGATAACTTATCAGAGTATGCTCGTAATCTCTAAGTCACTGCTGGCTTTAGATATATTCAGAAGATTGCTATGTGCAATAGAATCGACCCCTACAGTCTGGGAAAGAAGGATTTGTCATACGATCTTGAAAACTACCCTTCAGTCAAGTTCCCCGACACCTCGAACTATCTGGTGTTGCAGACGTCCTTCTACACCGCAAAACAGATGAAAGCGTGGAAGAGTATGGAGGCTTACACCTTTTTTGTATGTGGCTGGGTAAAGGACCTCGGTATCAAGTCACTGCTGAATGAATCCTGTATTGTTTTTGCCTGTGTAAGCATGTTTTTTTTTTTTTAAGCTTTTCGTTTGTGTCTTTACAACTATGTGCTGCAAGTTGAAGTGTAAACAAACAACAGTTCGCTTGATTCTCACTTGTGCTGGCTCTTATCTCTCAGGTAAATCATTCACAAAGATCATCAGAAACCCCTTTAAAGACCTGGATCTTAGTTAAACAAGACGGAGACGTGATCACGGCGCATTGTAACGATATGGCTGGGTAAGAATTTTGTCGCAACCTTCATGCATATGGACTTTCTGAGGAGTAAACAGAGAAACAGCTGGGGGCTTTAGCACTTCATTACTAAAAAAGTACCATAAAATAACGACACATAGCAGGAAAAGTACTTGGAAAACACTAAGGACGTAGCTAAGCGGGAAATACAAACCTTTCACCAAGTGATCATTGCAAACTCAAGCATGCTTCAACTCGTCTCCCTTCGATTTCAGTTTGAGGTTCAAAAGCCACCTTTCTCGATGTCTTTTTGTGAAATCCTGTGTTCATTCACCCTTTTTCATTAGTTCATGGGGAACCCTGAAGAAACTTGTATCAGTTTCACGGTTTGATCGATTTAAACAACTTAAAACAATGCAAGCATAAGGCATTTTTCATGCAAGCAATGCACCTTCTCCATACAAATTCTTTGTCAACTGAGCTTTGGGAGACCACCAGCTAAAGTTTTGAATAACTAATGAGGCGGATGTGACGTCATGTGAAACCCAGCAATATGAGCTGATATCCTAGTACAACCCCGATTCCAAAAAAGTTGGGACAAAATACAAATTGTAAATAAAAACAGAATGCAATAATTTACAAATCTCAAAAACTGATATTGTATTCACAATAGAACATAGACAACATATCAAATGTCGAAAGTGAGACATTTTGAAATTTCATGCCAAATATTGGCTCATTTGAAATTTCATGACAGCAACACATCTCAAAAAAGTTGGGACAGGGGCAATAAGAGGCTGGAAAAGTTAAAGGTACAAAAAAGGAACAGCTGGAGGACCAAATTGCAACTCATTAGGTCAATTGGCAATAGGTCATTAACATGACTGGGTATAAAAAGAGCATCTTGGAGTGGCAGCGGCTCTCAGAAGTAAAGATGGGAAGAGGATCACCAATCCCCCTAATTCTGCGCCGACAAATAGTGGAGCAATATCAGAAAGGAGTTCGACAGTGTAAAATTGCAAAGAGTTTGAACATATCATCATCTACAGTGCATAATATCATCAAAAGATTCAGAGAATCTGGAAGAATCTCTGTGCGTAAGGGTCAAGGCCGGAAAACCATACTGGGTGCCCGTGATCTTCGGGCCCTTAGGCGGCACTGCATCACATACAGGCATGCTTCTGTATTGGAAATCACAAAATGGGCTCAGGAATATTTCCAGAGAACATTATCTGTGAACACAATTCACCGTGCCATCCGCCGTTGCCAGATAAAACTCTATAGTTCAAAGAAGAAGCCGAATCTAAACATGATCCAGAAGCGCAGACGTCTTCTCTGGGCCAAGGCTCATTTAAAATGGACTGTGGCAAAGTGGAAAACTGTTCTGTGGTCAGACGAATCAAAATTTGAAGTTCTTTATGGAAATCAGGGATGCCGTGACATTCGGACTAAAGAGGAGAAGGATGACCCAAGTTGTTATCAGTGCTCAGTTCAGAAGCCTGCATCTCTGATGGTATGGGGTTGCATTAGTGCGTGTGGCATGGGCAGCTTACACATCTGGAAAGACACCATCAATGCTGAAAGGTATATCCAGGTTCTAGAGCAACATATGCTCCCATCCAGATGACGTCTCTTTCAGGGAAGACCTTGCATTTTCCAACATGACAATGCCAAACCACGTACTGCATCAATTACAGCATCATGGCTGCGTAGAAGAAGGGTCCGGGTACTGAACTGGCCAGCCTGCAGTCCAGATCTTTCACCCATAGAAAACATTTGGCGCATCATAAAACGGAAGATACGACAAAAAAGACCTAAGACAGTTGAGCAACTAGAATCCTATATTAGACAAGAATGGGTTAACATTCCTATCCCTAAACTTGAGCAACTTGTCTCCTCAGTCCCCAGACGTTTACAGACTGTTGTAAAGAGAAAAGGGGATGTCTCACAGTGGTAAACATGGCCTTGTCCCAACTTTTTTGAGACGTGTTGTTGTCATGAAATTTAAAATCACCTAATTTTTCTCTTTAAATGATGCATTTTCTCAGTTTAAACATTTATATGTCATCTATGTTCTATTCTGAATAAAATATGGAATTTTGAAACTTCCACATCATTGCATTCCGTTTTTATTTACAATTTGTACTTTTGTCCCAACTTTTTTGGAATTGGGGTTGTAGTAGAGTAGCCAGTCAGAGTGTGAGATTGCTCATATCCAGTGAATGTGGACAGAATAAGTGGAATCATATTATCTGTTATAAGCAGAAATGTATGATGTATGTCTTTATATCAACTTAGTATCAGAAGTAAATGAAATGTGTTCTACCCACTGTATCACACTGAAATGCAGTTGGCCGTGGTTTTAATCCTAGAAGATGATAAGACCCTGAAAGAATTATTTTGCAGCAGTATTTATAAAGGAATGACCTTTATAGTTTCTTACTGGTTCATTGTTCCCCTCAGCTTAAGCAGCGATAGTTCACTGCTAAGTCAACAGAGGTCACCTTCTCATGTATGTTTGAAATTTTTCTTCTGTGGTTCAACTCATTTCCTTTGTTTGTGCACACCTGTTCTGTCTTCCCCCGATTAGTCTTCATATGTACAGTGGTGCTTGAAAGTTTGTGAACCCTTTAGAATTTTCTATATTTCTGCATAAATATGACCTAAAACATCATCAGATTTTCACACAAGTCCTAAAAGTAGATAAAGAGAACCCAGTTAAACAAATGAGACAAAAATATTATACTTGGTCATTTATTTATTGAGGAAAATGATCCAATATTACATATCTGTGAGTGGCAAAAGTATGTGAACCTTTGCTTTCAGTATCTGGTGTGACCTTCTTGTGCAGCAATAATTGCAACTAAACATTTGCAGTAACTGTTGATCAGTCCTGCACACCGGCTTGGAGGAATTTTAGCCCATTCCTCCGTACAGAACAGCTTCAACTCTGGGATGTTGGTGGGTTTCCTCACATGAGCTGCTCGCTTCAGGTCCTTCCACAACATTTCGATTGGATTAAGATCAGGACTTTGACTTGGCCATTCCAAAACATTAACTTTATTCTTCTTGAACCATTCTTTGGTAGAATGACTTGTGTGCTTAGGGTCATTGTCTTGCTGCATGACCCACCTTCTCTTGAGATTCAGTTCATGGACAGATGTCCTGACATCTTCCTTTAGAATTCGCTGGTATAATTTAGAATTTATTGTTCCATCAATGATGGCAAGCCGTCCTGGCCCAGATGCAGCAAAACAGGCCCAAACCATGATACTACCACCACCATGTTTAACAGATGGGATAAGGTGGTTATGCTGGAATGCAGTGTTTTCCTTTCTCCAAACATAACGCTTGTCATTTAAACCAAAAAGTTCTATTTTGGCTCATCCGTCCACAAAACATTTTTCCAATAGCCTTCTGGCTTGTCCACGTGATCTTTAGCAAACTGCAGACAAGCAGCAATGTTCTTTTTGGAGAGCAGTGGCTTTCTTCTTACAACCCTGCCATGCACACCATTGTTGTTCAGTGCTCTCCTGATGATGGACTCATGAACATTAACATTAGCCAATGTGAGAGAGGCCTTCAGTTGCTTAGAAGTTACCCTGTAGTCCTTTGTGACCTCGCCGACTATTACATGCCTTGCTCTTGGAGTGATCTTTGTTGGTCAACCACTCCTGGGGATGGTAACAATGATCTTGAATTTCCTCCATTTGTACACAATCTGTCTGACTGTGGATTGGTGGAGTCCAAGCTCTTTACAGATGGTTTTGTAACCTTTTCCAGCCTGATGAGCATCAACAACGCTTTTTCTGAGGTCCTCAGAAATCTCCTTTGTTTGTGCCATGATACACTTCCACAAACATGTGTTGTGAAGATCAGACTTTGATAGATCCCTGTTCTTGAAATAAAACAGGGTGCCCACTCACACCTGATTGTCATCCCATTGATTGAAAACACCTGACTCTAATTTCACCTTCAAATTAACTGCTAATCCTAGAGGTTCACATACTTTTGCCACTCACAGATATGTAATATTGGATCATCTCATCTCATTATCTCTAGCCGCTTTATCCTTCTATAGGGTCGCAGGCAAGCTGGAGCCTATCCTAGCTGACTACGGGTGAAAGGCGGGGTACACCCTGGACAAGTCGCCAGGTCATCACAGGGCTGACACATAGACACAGACAACCATTCACACTCACATTCACACCTACGGTCAATTTAGAGTCACCAGTTAACCTAACCTGCATGTCTTTGGACTGTGGGGAAAACGGAGTACCCGGAGGAAACCCACGCAGACACGGAGCGAACATGCAAACTCCGCACAGAAAGGCCCTCGCCGGCCCCGGGGCTTGAACCCAGGACCTTCTTGCTGTGAGGCGACAGCGCTAACCACTACACCACCGTGCCGCCATATTGGATCATTTTCCTCAATAAATAAATGACCAAGTATAATATTTTTGTTTCATTTGTTTAACTGGTTTCTCTTTATCTACTTTTAGGACTTGTGTGAAAATCTGATGATGTTTTAGGTTATATTTATGCAGAAATATAGAAAATTCTAAAGGGTTCACAAACTTTCAAGCACCACTGTATATACTGTGTTTTCTCCTCTCATGCTGCTAACCATACAGTACACTAATAGAAGAGTGAAAATATTCTGATAACACCTTTAAGAGACTAAAGTCTGGCACGGTTGATTTTTTTGGAACGTCAAGACGAGAAAAAGACTGATTTAAGACAGTTATCCTGACCACCTCACACCAAACGATTGAGATGACGGGAGCGTGGCCCCAACTCTAGCAAAAATCTCATGATTTTATTCTGATATTGGAAATCTGTCTGTGACAATGAAATCAGTTGAAAAGTCACTTGGTGTAAGGTTGGTATTGGTTGAGCAGGATATGTTCCGTTGCTGTTATTCATTGAATGCTTTATGGTGCGTTCTTGTTGTTGTTTTTTTCATGAAATTTATTAATTGTTTTGCCGTGACTTTGTTTTGTTTCCATTCTATTCATATTTAATTAAGAAAAGCCTACATTTGCATCTGTCCTTGCCACAGAATTATTAATCACAAAAGTGTTAATATGAATAAAAATACATAGGGACAAAGAGTTATTGAAAATCAGCATTTAATTTGTAAGAAAAAAAAAGCATTACCTTTCTGACATTTTTTCATTAAAGAGCTCAAGCAATGTAAGAGCAATGCAGTGAAGGTTTGGCTTTTCATTGCGCACTGTTCTTTGTGTGTCACTAATGAAAGGCGATACAAATTTTGTGTTGTGTTTCAATTATTTTCCTCCCACCAGTGAAAATGTTTTTCCCATTTAAACAGAATTGCACAGTGAAATGTAATGCAGTGGCTTCGATTGCTTTTAAAGGGGGATTACATTCAGCATTAAGATAGGTATTTGATTTTTAAAAAGCAATCTTCTGCTGGCTGATTTTCATGAAAGAGATCAAGTGATGTCAAAGCAATTCGGTGATGGTTTTGCTTTTCAGTGTTGTACGCTTTCTTCATTTCTCTAATGAAAAGCAATGCAATTTGCACATTGTGTTTCAGGTTGGTGGTGTTTTTTGGTTTTGGTTTTTTTTCCTCTCCAGTGTGATTGCATTTTGCTCTGGCATGGAATCATTAACACCATTCTCTTTGTCAAAAAAGCTCAACAGCAATCCAATTCCTCAGGAAAGTAAATTGAGCTGCCTAGTTTCTCATCGTCTCCTACCAGTGCATAGTGGAAAGCATACTGATCAGCTGTATCGTGCTGAGGAGTGGCAAATCTACTGTTGCTTACCACCATGTTCTTGAACCCAAGGACCCTAAAAGAACATGACATCACTAGCTACTGGAATTTCAGCCCGTCACTGGGCCTGCTCTACATATACAGTAAGATGCACCACACTAGCAATAAAACTGGAGAATGATTACCAGGGGTGACCTTGGTCCATTTCTGTGAAATCTCTAGTATAGTTCTATTGCTGTGAGAACATGAACTTTTGTGAGGATACATCGGTGCTTGAAAGTTTGTAAACCCTTTAGAATTTACTATATTTCTGCATACATATGACCTAAAACATCATCAGATTTTCACACAAGTCCTAAAAGTAGATTAAGAGAACCCAGTTAAACAAATGAGACAAAAATATTATACTTGGTCATTTATTTATTGACAAAAATGATCTAATATTACATATCTGTAAGTGGCAAAAGTATGTGAACCTTTGCTTTCAGTATCTGGTGTGACCCCCTTGTGCAGCAATAACTGCAACTAAATGTTTCTGATGGCTGTTGATCAGTCCTGCACACCGGCTTGGAGGAATTTTAGCCCGTTCCTCCAGACAGCGCTAACCACTACACCACCGTGCCGCCATATTGGACCATTTTCCTCAATAAATAAATGACCAAGTATAATATTTTTGTTTCATTTGTTTAACTGGTTTCTCTTTATCTACTTTTAGGACTTGTGTGAAAATCTGATGATGTTTTAGGTTATATTTATGCAAAAATATAGAAAATTCTAAAGGGTTCACAAACTTTCAAGCACCACTGTATTTCTAGCCCTGCACCTTTTCACATGCGATCAGGAAAGCAGTCTGTTTCTAAAGTACATACAGTCACTGATCACTTTATTAGGAACATATGTATACCTACATACTGTATTCATGCAGTTATTTAATCAGCCAATCACGTGGCAGCAGTGCAATGCAGATACAGGCCAGGAGCTTCAGGTAATGTTCATATTAACTAACAGAATGGTTGTCAACGTGGACCATAATCTCAAAGGGATGTTTCCAACATTGTGTGGCTGTTTCCTTGTTTCCAAGAATTGAGGCTATTTTAGGAGTAAAGTACCTGGTATTTGTATAGTGTGGTATTTGTATAGCTCAGTGAGTGTACCTGGTACTAGTACCTGGTATTTGTATAGCTCAGTGAGTGGACATTCGTGCAAATCAGTAGATAATAAACCAAACGTAAGTTAACAAAGTGATTCTGATTTGGTCCAGGAAATTCACTTAAGAAGTGAGAACAGCACCTAAAAGTAAGTGTTAGGAAAATCTGTGCTGCCACAAATCCTAGCCCTGGCATTTTGAATGTCAAAAGTGAAAGTATATTATTTTGATGATAATTTCTACAGCACCGACAGTCATGACATTTCTTGCCCTTGGTTTATCAAACCTTAGTTTCTACCTGTGGTCCAAACTACATAAAGGAACTCTTTCAAATACAACAAAGCCATTAAAATTTAAGAGGGGGGTAACCTCAGCCTGGTGGCATGGTGGTGTAGTGGTTAGCACTGTCACCTCACACCAAGAAGGTTCTGGGTTCAAACCCAGTGGCTGACGAGGGCCTTTCTGTGTGGAGTTTGCATGTTCTCCCTGTGTCTGCGTGGGTTTCCTCCCACAGTCCAAAGATATGCAGGTTAGGTTAATTGGTGGCTCTAAATTGAGTGTGAATGGTTGTTTGTGTCTCGATGTGTGTGTCAGCCCTGTGATGAGCTGGCGACTTGTCCAGGGTGTACCCTGCCTCTCGCCCATGGTCAGCTGGGATAGGCTCCAGCTTGCCCTGCGACCCCGCACAGGATAAGTGGTTACAGAAAAAACACCAAACAACAACCTGAAGTGAGACATCCATCCATAATCTGTAACCGCTTTTCCTGTGCAGGGGCGCAGACAAACCAGAGCCTATCCCAGCTGAGATGGGCGAGAGGCAGGGTACACCCTGAACAAGTCACCAGATCATCGCAGGGCTGACACATGGAGACAAACAACCATTCACATCCATCCATCCATCCATCCATTATCTGTAGCTGCTTATCCTGTTCTACAGGGTCGCAGGCAAGCTGGAGCCTATCCCAGCTGACTATGGGCGAGAGGCGGGGTACACCCTGGATAAGTTGCCAAGTCATCACAGGGCTGACACATAGACACAGATAACCATTCACACTCACATTCACACCTACGGTCAATTTAGAGCCACCAATTAGCCTAACCTGCATGTCTTTGGACTGTGGGGGAAACCGGAGCACCCAGAGGACATGGGGAGAACATGCAAACTCCACACAGAAAGGTCCCTGTCGGCCACGGGGCTCAAACCCAGAACCTTCTTGCTGTGAGGCAACAGTGCTAACCACTACACCACCATGCTGCCCAAATTGAGACATCTTAATTCCTTGATCAAGTTTAAAGCACTATAAAGAAAACGAATCATACTAGTGGCACATTGTGCAAATGTAATATTTCTGATCAATAGAGTTAAATTGCATTTAGTTATATTCTCAATTTAATGACATTTTTATTTTTTTATTATTAATTTAAATTTTATATCTAAGTTGTTCTGGATAAATCATCTGTTAAATGCCATGTAATGTAATGTAATATGAGACCTTCTTAATATAATGATACAGTATATATTTGCTATTTACATATTATAGTAGTTTAATGTTTGGTTTTTTATATTTTTAATTGAGATCTTTTATTAGTTTGATTGTATTTGTTACGAATCTTTGACTCATTGTACATATTAAAGATAAGTAAAGCCATGATTGATTGATTGATTGATTTAATCGAGATCAATGACTGCAGACCAAAATATGATCGTATACAGTGGATATAAAAAGTGTACACACCCCATTAAAATGATAGGTTTTTCTGATGTAAAAAAAAAAATGAGACCACGATAAATCATTTCAAAACTTTTCCCACCTTTAATGTGACCTATAACCTGTACAATTCAATTGAAAAACAAACAAATCTGTTAGGTGGAAGAACCTAAAAAACGTACAATAAGCTGGTTGCATAAGTGTGCACACCCTTAAACTAATACTTTGTTGAAGCACCTTTTGATTGAATTACAGCATTCAGTCTTTTTGGGTTCACACCTGCCATCAATTAAAATGACTCTGATTAACCCCAAATAAAGTTCAGACATTTACTCAGTTGCACCCTCCAGCAAAAGCCAGGGTTCACAGAGAGCTTACAAAGCATCAAAGGGATCTCACTGTTGAAAGGTATCAGTCAGGAGAATGGTAAAAAAACATTTCCATGGCATTAGATATACCATGGAGCACAGTGAAGACCGTCATCAAGAAGTGGAGAAAATATGGGACAACAGTGACATTACTGAGAACTGGACATCCCTCCAAAATTGATGAAAAGACAAGACGGAAACTGGTCAGGGAGGCTGCCAAGAGGCCTACAGCAACACTGAAGGAGCTGCAGGAATTTCTGGCAAGTACTGGTTGTGTACTACATGTGACAACAATCTCCCATATTCTCCAAATGTCTGGACTATGAGGTAGGGTCAAAGAAAAACATCCAGACCCGGCTAAATTTTACAAAAATAATACATCAGCTCTCCCAAAAGCATGTGGGAAAATGCGTTATGGTCTGATGAAACCAAGGTTGAACTTTTTGGCCACAATTCCAAAAGGTATGTTTGGCACAAAAACAACACTGCGCATCACCAAAAGAACACCAAACCCACGGTGAAGCATGGTGGTGGCAGCATCATGTTTTGGGGTTGTTTTTCTTCAGCTGGAACAGGGGCTTTAGTCAAGGTGGAGGGAATTATGAACAGTTCTAAATATCAGTCAATTTTGGCCTAAAACCTTCAGGTGTCTGCTAGAAATCCGAAGATGAAGAGGAATTTCATCTTTCAGCATGACATTGACCCCATTTTGGAACAGCCCAGCCAGAGCCCAGACCTAAATCCAATTGAAAATCTGTGGGGTGACCTGAAGAGGGCTGTGCACAAGAGACGCCCTCGCAATCTGACAGATTTGGAGCGCTTTTGCAAGGAAGAGTGAGCAAATATTGTCAAGTCCAGACGTGGCAGTCTGATAGACTCTGACCCAAAAAGACTGAATGTTGTAATTAAATCAAAAGGTGCTTCAACAAAATATTAGTTTAAGGGTGTGCACACTTACGCAACATATGTACATTATTTTTTTTATTTTTTGTTTTTCTCCCCTCACAGATTTGCTTTTCAATTGAATTCTACAGGTTATAGGTCACATTAAAGGTGGGAAAAGTTTTTAAATTATCTATCGTGGTCTCATACACTACCGTTCAAAAGTTTGGGGTCACCCAGATAATTTTGTGTTTTCCATGAAAAGTCACACTTTTATTTCCCACCATAAGTTGTAAAATGAATAGAAAATACAGTCAAGACATTTTTCTGGCCATTTTGAGCATTTAATCGACCCCACAAATGTGACGCTCCAGAAACTCAATCTGCTCAAAGGAAGGTCAGTTTTATAGCTTCTCTAAAGAGCTCAACTGTTTTCAGCTGTGCTAACATGATTGTACAAGGGTTTTCTAATCATCCATTAGCCTTCTGAGGCAATGAGCAAACACATTGTACCATTAGAACACTGGAGTGAGAGTTGCTGGAAATGGGCCTCTATACACCTATGGAGATATTGCACCAAAAACCAGACATTTGCAGCTAGAATAGTCATTTACCACATTAGCAATGTATAGAGTGGATTTCTGATTAGTTTAAAGTGATCTTCATTGAAAAGAACAGTGCTTTTCTTTCAAAAATAAGGACATTTCAAAGTGACCCCAAACTTTTGAACGGTAGTGTAGGTTTTTCTGATGTAAAAAAAATCATTTTAAGGGGGTGTGTACACTTTTTTTATACCCACTGGACATGGCGCTAATATCTACCTCCACTTCCTTCCCAACTGTCTTGCCACTTGAGGAACATGTCTGTCTACAATACAGGACATGAATGAATCATCTTTGTATTCCAGTAAGCTACTCTCAGAAACTTTTGTGAAGGATGATAGACTTCATCTCATCTCATCTCATCTCATTATCTCTAGCCGCTTTATCCTTCTACAGGGTCGCAGGCAAGCTGGAGCCTATCCCAGCTGACTACGGGCGAAAGGCAGGGTACACCCTGGACAAGTCGCCAGGTCATCACAGGGCTGACACATAGACACAGACAACCATTCACACTCACATTCACACCTACGGTCAATTTAGAGTCACCAGTTAACCTAACCTGCATGTCTTTGGACTGTGGGGGAAACCGGAGCACCCGGAGGAAACCCACGCAGACACGGGGAGAACATGCAAACTCCACACAGAAAGGCCCTCGCCGGCCCTGGGGCTCGAACCCAGGACCTTCTTGCTGTGAGGCGACAGCGCTAACCACTACACCACCGTGCCGCCAGATGATAGACTTGTCAAATTTAAATATTCTTTAATTAATTTTGTCTATTTCCAGCAGCATCTGACGACACACAGTTGAGCTGAAATGTGCTATTACAAGAAGGCACTCCTCTATAAAATGAAAACACTCAATCTTAGCTGCAGCATACCTCAGAGAAAGACGAGGAGAGGATTGTTGAGTGGGAATGCATGACATTGGATGGCACTGGAAATCAACAATGAGCTTTCTCTGCCAATTTAATGGTACGCTGCTCTATGATCGGTTTGCTTCATTTTACAAGTATGTCATATTCAGATATTTTATCCAATTCGCTACGAGTTCGGAGTGACACGTAATGAATTACATGCTGCAGAAAGTAATGGAGTGAAAGTATGATATTTTGCTCTGAAATGTTGGAAATGTGTAGTAAAAGTATGAAGTCTGCAAAAAGGGAACACTTTAATATAAGTACAGATACTTGGGAGTGGGGGAAGGAGTTACGGTAAGTGCAATAACAGATTACACTTGTATTTTGTTGCTGTTGAACACTGATTGCACACAGTGGGATTTTACTCGTACTCTCTCACTGAGCTATAAGCTTCCAGTTGCTCAAATCATGACTAACTCACAAGCACATACGTTTTGTACTGCCTCATTACTATCACATTAATGCCACTTTATATTGGTACATTGTGGATTTTTACTTCATATTATCCATAGTTCTACAGTCCTGATATGAAATGTCACAGATCTGTATCATGTCTGCACCCGCCAGCACTCAAGACTTCACTTCCCACAGTTCACTTCGGACCTGCCTGATCCATCCTGATGCCCTACGTCTGGCTGGGCATAGGGCATCACATTGCTCCTGTGAAGACCACCCCATATAGACAGTCGAAAGTCACACTTGGAAGATGCTCTGGACTCTTACACTAATGCGTTTATGGCTGAGGACTACATTTAACTTGCTAACTCTAGGACTGCGATTGTCATGAACAGTTTTGCACTCAAGTTTCCATCAATGAACAGTTTATGACTTCAAAAAAATAGACTTCATGTTAAAACTATAATGAATTTCCTGGTTACACAGTTGCACTTTGTGACTATATAGGACACTGTTATAGAAGCAAGTTATTTATAATCACGCTATCTGTTATCACCCAAATGAGGATGGGTTCCCTTTTGAGTCTGGTTCCTCTCAAGGTTTCTTCCTCATGTCGTCTGAGGGAGATTTTCCTTGCCACCGTTGCCAGAGGCTTGCTCATTGAGGATAAATTAGGGATAAAATTAGCTCATGTTTAATTAGGAATAAAATTAGCTCATGTTAAAAGCACTATACAAATAAACTTGACATGACTTGACTTGAATTCACTGCAACCTCGAAACATGGCCACCACGAAGAACATCACCACAGCACTCTATAGGGCTTTTATTTTTCACAGTCAGTTGTGAAGTAAATGACTTTACCAAGCCTTTTGTGTGTTCAGTGCAGTTTCTGGTTTTTGGACTTTGTGTTTTTGGGCTTTGCCTTTTGAGCTTGCCTCTGATAACCTGTTTATGCCTCGCCTGACCTTTGCCTGTTTTTGGATTTTGCCTTTGTGATTTGGATTTGTTTGCATGTACACTTTTAATAAACTCTTTTCTGCTTTTACCTCCATCTGTCATCTGATTATCTGACAATCTGTTGCTGACTGCTTCCCCTTTGTATTGTAATAAAGTGTGTTGATTTATTGTTGTGTTGTTTCTTGTACTTTATGCTCCTCTGGTTGTGGAATTATTTCACAGTTAATCCACAAAATCAAGTCATACATGAGCTGATGGCCGATGAGGCGCATAGCGCTGAGTTGGCTGTAAGCCATGTACAATCAGATTGAGTGGAATAACAGTTTTATTCTATCCATATTCACTAGATTTCAAGTAACAGAGCATTTTTTTTGCACATTCGATAAATAAAAACTTTATACAAAACATCCGGCAAAATCATTTCTGCTTAGAATGTAAACAAACCGGCGAAATGGCATTAGCAATTTGTGAAAAAAGTGATAATAATAATAATTCTTGACAAAAAAGATGCATTCTTACCATCAAATACTTTTATTCCAAATTTTGTTGCTTTTTTTTGTATTTTGGGGGTTTTTCTTCTTTAGGGTTTTTTGGTGGTTGGCAAACCAACTTAAAGGTCCATTACCACCACCGACTAGGCTGGAATGTGGAACAGGAGATATTGGGAGGGGGGACAAACAAAAATCTATATTCTTTTTGCTACTTCTGTTTCTTTTAAATATTTGATAATTTTGGGGTTTTTGTTTTCGAGTAGAGTTTTTATTTCATCCTTGGTTGGTTCAGCAACACGCGCCACCATTTTGTTTTTCTCTACTCACAGTATATGAGCTGATATCCTCGTAGTAGGGTAGCCAATCAGAGCATGCGATTGCTCATATCCAGTGAATGTGATAGAATAATATATATTATCTGTACACATTGTCTATGTACACGTATGTTCAGTGTTGAACCGCAGCCTGTTTTACATGTTCAGATTCGTTGTATTTGGGGTATACTGATATACACATATATCCAAAATGCCAAAATGATTAACTATAGAGAGAGGATACAGTGTAAGAGCTTGAGAACTTTGGACTGAAACCAACAGAGATTCTCTAGCAGTCAGAGTAATAACTGGTTTAATTAGTCATTTCAGGCTCTCCAAATTTATTCATTTTTATTCAGTCAAGTGCAAGTCCAAGTAGAGTCTCATGTCAGTTAATGTATGGCTCAAGGCCAAGAGTCCATCTCTGTTTGCTACTGGTATGTTCTCTTTTTTTTTCAAATTTAACAGATTTAATTAAAAATAGCAAGTAGCAATAACATAAACTGGCATAACAACATAAAACTTGGTAATATAATCAGAATACAGTAGAATCATGTCAGGATAGCACCAAAGGGTGTAAAACTGCATTACCCATTAGCCCTAGCAAGTCACATACCTCACTAATCACTCTCACCTGTCTCCTTATACCTTGTTCAGTACCACTATTTAAGTTCTTGTCTTCTCACCATCAAGCTTTTGTTGTAGTTTGGGGTCATGTCTGCATCACTGTTGCTTAAACTATGGTCACACTACAGCTCGCGATGTTTTGTGATGGGTTATCGATGAAAATGAGACATTTTGGTGATGATACATGGTGAGATACAGGTGAGCTAAAACTTGTGGTCACACAGCAGGCGAACACTTGACTGTCATGCTTTCTTACACTCAAACGGCCATTCTCGCTCACAGGACCCAGTAGTTATGAGAACCACCTAATGCTGATTTGAGCGCAATCAGCACGTGCATATAAGGACACAGAGGCTTTGCGAAATACAGGGTTAGTCAAAATTATTGAATGCTAATGGAATATTTTTCTCCTGCAGATAGACGTACGCCATGGGTGACAGATTAAATGGTACTGTTGGTCGCTGGTTTTTGTGTGTTGAACATGATGGCGAACAGGTTGAGACTGTCCTGTAAATCATCTTGCGCATATGATGTATGCTTTGTAAGAAAATGGTTTCTGCCATTTAAGTGTTAACATAATTTTGACTAACCCTGTATTATCATTAGCATTGTCACATTTGTTTTTAGCCATGTTTATGACTCTGCTTTCGGTTTCGTTTGTGGTTTGTTTTTGCAAATAACATTCCTGCTAATAAACACTCTTCCTGCACTTACAGTGGTGCTTGAAAGTTTGTGAACCCTTTATAAGTTTCTATATTTCTGCATAAATATGACGTAAAACATCATCAGATTTTCACACAAGTCCTAAAAGTAGATAAAGAGAACCCAGTTAAACAAATGAGACAAAAATATTATACTTGGTCATTTATTTATTGAGGAAAATGATCCAACATTACATATCTGTGATTGGCAAAAGTATGTGAACCTCTAGGATTAGCAGTTAATTTGAAGGTGAAATTAGAGTCAGGTGTTTTCAATCAATGGGATGACAATCAGGTGTGAGTGGGCACCCTGTTTTATTTAAAGAACAGGGATCTATCAAAGTGTGATCTTCACAACACATGTTTGTGGAAGTGTATCATGGCACGAACAAAGGAGATTTCTGAGGACCTCAGAAAAAGCATTGTTGATGCTCATCAGGCTGGAAAAGGTTACAAAACCATCTCTAAAGAGTTTGGACTCCATCAATCCACAGTCAGACAGATTGTGTACAAATCGAGGAAATTCAAGACCATTGTTACCCTCCCCAAGAGTGGTCTACCAACAAAGATCACTCCAAGAGCAAGGCATGTAATAGTCAACGAGGTCACAAAGGACCCCAGGGTAACTTCTAAGCAACTGAAGGTTTCTCTCACATTGGCTATTGTTAATGTTCATGAGTCCACCATCATGAGAACACTGAACAACAATGGTGTGCATGGCAGGGCTGCAAGGAGAAAGCCACTGCTCTCCTTAAAGAACATTGCTGCTCATCTGCAGTTTGCTAAAGATCATGAGGACAAGCCAGAAGGCTATTGGAAAAATGTTTTGTGGACAGATGAGACCAAAATAGAACTTTTTGGCTTAAATGAGAAGCGTTATGTTTGGAGAAAGGAAAACACTGCATTCCAGCATAAGAACCTTATCCCATCTGTGAAACATGGTGGTGGTAGTATCATGGTTTGGGCCTGTTTTGCTGCATCTGGGCCAGGACGGCTTGCCATCATTGATGGAACAATGAATTCTGAATTATACCAGCGAATTCTAAAGGAAAATGTCAGAACATCTGTCTATGAACTGAATCTCAAGAGAAAGTGGGTCATGCAGCAAGACAACGACCCTAAGCGCACAAGTCATTCTACCAAAGAATGGTTAAAGAAGAATAAAGTTAATGTTTTGGAATGGCCAAGTCAAAGTCCTGACCTTAATCCAATTGAAATGTTGGGGAAGGACCTGAAGCGAGCAGTTCATGTGAGGAAACCCACCAACATCCCAGATTTGAAGCTGTTCTGTATGTAGGAATGGGCTAAAATTCCTCCAAGCTGGTGTGCAGGACTGATCAACAGTTACTGGAAACGTTTAGTTGCAGTTATTGCTGCACAAGGGGGTCACACCAGATACTGAAAGCAAAGGTTCACATACTTTTGCCACTCACAGATATGTAATATTGGGTCATTTTCCTCAATAAATAAATGAACAAGTATAATATTTTTGTCTCATTTGTTTAACTGGGTTCTCTTTATCTACTTTTAGGACTTGTGTGAAAATCTGATGACATTTTAGGTCATTTATGCAGAAATATAGAAAATTCTAAAGGGTGCACAAACTTTCAAGCACCACTGTAGATCTGTCTACTGACACATACCTGACAGAATACTTCACAAAGTTTCTGTGGAAACAGCGTCCTTATATGTACGTGCTGATTGAGCTCAAATCAGCATCCGGTGTTTCCCATCATGACTGGGTCTCCAGTGCATGCACAACATGCTCCGAAGGATCCCTGAATGTAAATGATCTTTTTATGTCTCGGGGAAAGTTAGGCTATGCCGAGCTGCTGTGTTGATGAGGCTTCCACAAGCACTGGGGGCATGGATTCGAGACAAATGCATCTCAAGAGGCTCAAAGAAGGTTGCCCGAGCTTCAGGAAGTATTCCCAAACCCATCTGCAAGTATTTGCCACTTAGTTTGCTGATGAAAACATCCATCCATCCATCCATCCATTAGCCATAACCGCTTATCTTGTGTGGAGTCGCGGGCAAGCTGGAGCCTATCCCAGCTGACTATGGGTGAGAAGCAGGGTACACCCTGGACAAGTCACCAGATCATCGCAGGGCTGACAATTTAGAGCCACCAATTAGCCTAACCTGCATGTCTTTGGACTGTGGGGGGAAACCGGAGCACCCGGAGGAAACCCACGCAGACACGGGGAGAACATGCAAACTCCATACAGAAAGGCCCTCATTGGCTTCTGGGCTTGAACCCAGAACCTTCTTGCTGTGAGGTGACAGTGCTAACCACTACACCACCGTGCCGCCCTGACAAAAACATCACCGCCAAATTTCAATGCATGCATTAAAATTTTTGATGATGTTTTTGGCCACTCACAAGGTGGAGACACAACCAAAAACATCTCTCAAAGCTCCAAGAACAAATCACCGTGTCTTGCACAATTGGTGGCGATGCTACCAGTTTTCATCGCCAAGTATTCGCAAACCCATTACAAGCTATAGTATGACCAGGGCATTAGTCTGCATGTCGCTTGTCTTGCGTCTACAGTTCATGTTTGTAGTTCTTGTTTTCACAGTTGTGTTTGTTTTGTTTGTACTTTGGTTTAGAAATCATCTGCATTTGCATCTGCCTCCATCTCCATTCCATGACAAGTCAGAAGAAATTTAAAAAAAAAAAACATTTCACAAGGGTGGCATGGTGGTGTAGTGGTTAGCGCTGTTGCCTCACAGCAAGAAGGTCCGGGTTCGAGCCCCATGGCCGGCGAGGGCCTTTCTGTGCGGAGTTTGCATGTTCTCCCCGTATCTGCGTGGGTTTCCTCCAGGTGCTCCGGTTTCCCCCACAGTCCAAAGACATGCAGGTTAGGTTAACTGGTGACTCTAAATTGACCGTAGGTGTGAATGTGAGTGTGAATGGGTGTCTATGTGTCAGCCCTGTGATGACCTGGTGACTTGTCCAGGGTGTACCCCGCCTTTCACCCGTAGTCAACTGGGATAGGCTCCAGCTTGCCTGCGACCCTGTAGAACAGGATAAAGCGGCTAGAGATAATGAGATGAGAACATTTCACAAAGAAACTTCATTGCAACAATCCAACAATGGAAAGAATAAAACACAACTGGGCATAATAATCAGTGATGGGGTGGTGTAATGTTATCTCAAAGTTGATTATTTTCCAGCATATCCTACAGTGTTTTATTCATCTTATGCCACAGTGATTTTTTTAATTAATTAAAGACTGGCACGTTGTTGTACTTCTCCAGTTTTTTGCATACACAATTGATGATGTGGATCGTTTGTCTAAGTAGTTCCTGTTGTCACTTATAATGGCTACAATCAGTCATTCCCTCGCTAGCATCTCTTTTTCCTCTCTCTTGTAGTTAACAAGACAAAAAAAAATTATGACGCCTTCCATAAATGTTAAATAATGTTTCATTATAGAAAGGTTTACCATGACAATTATGTGTTTCTTTGTTGATAATAAACAAAATTTTTAATTAATTTATTAGCCCTGGATTAGAACATCCACCATGCAAGTCCCTGTGAATTAACTGTTACTATAGAAATGGTATTAAAAAATACCAGCCTGTGACCTGAATTATATCCGGCACTAGTGCCAGATCCACTCACTGACTCTCACTAACTTTCAGTAAGTGCTTTATCATGGTCAGGGTCACATTCCTATCCTGGGAACACTGGGCGTGAGGCTGTCAAAGCTGTTATTATAGGAAAAGTAATCAACGCCTTCTGACCAAGGTCATTTTTGATCGTGTCTATTAAACTATTAATTAAATTCTTCTCACAGCCCATAAATCAGTTTCTGACTAATACTTTGTTGAATTGTAAGGTATATGAATATATAGATAATCTGATTCTGATGATCATACTGAAATTTCACCAAGGAATTTGGATAAAATGGGATCAGAGTGTTCAAGTAAGTGACCGTACAGTTTTGATAGACTGTAATAAGAGCCCGTTCATTTTCCATGAATCATTTTCAAATTAGCTGAAAGCTATCCCATAAGGGAGGCAAGATGCAGAAGGGCATTCTCATATCCATCTCATGGAAATAAATAAATGATTGCTTCTCCGTTATCTGGCAGTTCTGTCTGTCATCACCCTCCCAGTGAGTGGGATGAAGCTAAATGGCTAGCCCCTGAGAGCTTGACACCATGACGTCTTCACAATGCTACATGGGCCTTGGCTCTGCTTCAGCCTTCTGCAATTACAAGATTAGAGCCATCTTTTCTGGCTTGTATTACTTTAGCTACATTCCCTATTATGCGATTATTTTATCTAAGATATGGGCCGTGATTTATGATGGTGTGCGGATATTCTGTGATGCCATACTCAATGTCACAATCATCCTGAGTGTCCTGAAGTCAGGCCCTTTTTTATATATAACTTTTAAAGCTGGGAGACACATTCCTCAGTCTTTATTGATCTTTTTATTTTTGGTGAGTCCAATGAGTTGGGGCCATTTTATCTTTGGACTAATATTGGAAAGATATTCAGTGTATTAAGGCCATAATTTGAATTGGTTGCATTTCTAAGACTAATAATTATCAGTCAATAGTGACTTCGAAACAATTTGCTGAGCTATGCTGCCTTTGTAATTTGTATTTATAAAGAATACCGTATAATTTAAATGTCTTACCGAAACCTAATCCTACCTTAAACAGACATATGAATTATTCAAGTTTATTTTTAGCCATTGAATCAGTGCACCAGTATATCAAAAATAAGTCACCAATAGCTGGGTGGACAGTGCCTTGCAAAAATATTCATCCCCCTTGGTGTTTGTCCTGCTTTGTCACATTATAAGCTGGAATTAAAATGGATTTTTGGAGAGTTAGCACCATTTGATTTACACAACATGCCTACAACTTTAAAGGTGCACATTGTTTTTTTATTGTGACACAAACAATAATTAAGATGAAAAAAACAAATCTGGAGTGTGCATAGGTATTCACCCCCTTTCATATGAAACCTCTCAATAAGAGCTGCTCCAACCAACTCACTTCACAAGTCACATAATTAGTTGATTAATATCCACCTGTGTGCAATCAAAGTGTCACATGATCTATCACATGACGTCTGTATAAATCAACCTGTCCTGGAAGGACCCTGACTCTGTAACACTACTCAGCAAGCAACATGAAAACCAAGGAGCCTCCAAACAGGTCAGAGACAAAATTATGAAGAAGTATAGATCAAGGTTGGGTTATAGAAAATATCCCAAACTTTGAATATCCCAGGGAGCACCATTAAATCCATTATACCAAAATGGAAAGAATATGGCACCACTACAAACCTGACAAGAGAAGGCCACCCACCAAAACTCACAGACCGGGCAAGGAAGGCATTAATCAGAGATGCAACAAAGACACCAACGATAACACTGAAGGAGCTGCAAAGATCCACAGCGGAGATGGGAGTATCTGTCCATCAGACCACTTTAAGCTGTACACTCCACAGAGTGGGGCTTTATAGAAGAGTAGCCAGAAAAAAGCCATTGCTTAAGAAAACACGTTTGGAGTTTGCCCAACAGCATGTGGCAGACTCCCCAAACATATGGAAGAAGATTCTCTGGTCAGATTAGACTAAAATTGAACTTTTTGGCCATCATGGGAAATGCCATGTGTGGCGCAAATCCAACACCCTGAGAACACCATCCCTACAATGAAGCATGGTGGTGGCAGCATCATGGTGTGGGGATGTTTTTCATCTGCAGGGACAGGAAAGCTGGTCAGGACTGAAGGAAAGATGGATGGCACTAAATTCAGGGCAATTCTGGAGGAAAACCTGTTTGAGTCGGCCAGAGGTTTCAGACTGGGACGAAGGTTCATGTTCCAGCAGGACAATGACCCTAAACATACTGCTAAAGCTACACTGGAGTGGTTTAAAGGGAAACATTTAAATGTCTTGGAATGGCCCAGTCAAAGCCCAGACCTCAATCCAACTGCGAATCTGTGGCATAACTTGAAGATTGCTGTACACCAACACAACCCATCTAACTTGCTGTAATTGCAGCAAAAGGTGGCTCTACAAAGTATTGACTTTGAGGGGGGTGAATACCTATGCACACTCCAGATTTCTGGTTTTTTTTCATCTTAATTATTGTTTGTGTCACAATTAAAAAAAAAAACATTGTGCACCTTTAAAGTGGTAGGCATGTTGTGTAAATCGAACGGTGCTAGCCCCCAAAAAATCCATTTTAATACCAGCTCGTAATGCGACAAAACAGGACAAAACACTAAGGGGGATGAATACTTTTGCAAGGCGCTGTAAACCCATAGTTTTTATTTATTTATTTATTTATTTATTTATTTTAATTAATCTTTTCCATGAATCACAGTCAAATTCATGTCATGTAGGAGACTAATACCAGAAAATACATAGCTAAAAACTGGGACTAGGACAAAAATAAGACATAAAACATGGGGAAAAAAGATAACCAACAAGTAATATGTCCTAGAATGAAAGCTGTAATGGATGTAGTCCTTTATGCAAGGTCGAAAGAAGGCAGACTAGGTCAATACCAAAATAACCAGACTGGAAAAGTGTTAAAGTGGGGACACACATAAGGCACTACATAAAAAAAAGTGTATACTGTTAATACACACTGAGCTAACAGCAGAACAACATACAGGTGACAAAACTAGTCACAAATGCAAAGAATACTAATATAGCGCTAATTCACTAATATTACATTCGCAAGTTGAATAGCATCTTTGCGGCTAATTTATGAGATGTATCCGAATATACCTGAATACACTTTAAACAGGGATAGTGCATCAGCTCTCTGTTCTGTGAAAGATGCTGATCTGATTATATTATCAGGTTATTATATACTATAACTTGGGGAAGCCATGGCCTAATGGATAGAGACGCTGCTTTGGGACCAAAAGGTCACCAGTTTGATTCTCTGGACCAGCAGGAATGGTTGAAGTGCCCTTGAGCAAAGCACCTAATCTCCAGGCTGCTCTGGGTATGTTGTACGTTGCGCTGGATAAAAGGATCTGCTAAATGCCATTAATGTAACTTTAAAATAGCCTTTTGCACATCTGGTCATTTCTATGCCTGAAAGTCTTCTTCCTCACTAAAGAGCAAGCTTAAGCCAACAGAAAGTGACTTATGCTGTGGTTAATTGGTTAAATCAGTGTCAGACTCTGATATATGCCCACTAATCTGCTTGGCTCCAGCACTCATTTTTCAAGGCTTTACTAATTAGAGTGCAAAGGGCATGCTTGTCTGTCACGCAGAGTTCTCAGTCAATACATGATCACAGCCCCGGCTAGCTTTTGGTTACTGGATATCGAATAAGATGTTGTGAAAAGGTTAATGCATACTAGCTTTAGGACGGTGTTGTTACAGGATATTTTGAGTTTATGAGATACCTCAGGATCGGAAATATATCAATCTTTGTACAACATGGTGTACAGTGTCAAATAAATTCATTTGTTTGAATTGTGAAAGCCTATCCAGAAGAATACGATTCACAGTGCATGACCTTCAGCGTTCTGCTTTGCCATTCAACAGATGAAAAACAAATCTGTACTTTCAGCGTGATGTGTGATCTTTATTAAAGGCCCTTGAGGTCAATTATCCGTTGAGTTATGATCAGGGAAAGCTTTTAATGATACCAGGTTACAGGCTGGGAAGTGGTCTGATGCAGCACAAGCCGTTTCTCTAACTTTTCTGTTTTGCTGTTTTGAAGTTAAATCCTAAAGACATTTCCCCTCTTTTTATGACCACATTCTTAGTGTCTCAGCAAGATTAGAATCTTACATTGTGGCAGGGCATAAAATTTTGAGAAGTTCACCTAATTTATCTGGAAGTGGAAAATGTGATGATTTGGGCCGTTTTCAGTCTGTTCGAAACAGACAAATTAAATTGGATGGAAACTCAAAGCAAGGACTTGCTGACATAGCACTCCTTCACACGGCTACTGCCGAAGGTGGCAATATGCAGTACTTTGGATAATAGGAAACATATATCCAGTGCATTTTAAAGAGCCTTGATGCTTGAATTTCATGCATGTTAATAAAGGCCATTAGAACAGCAAATGATAGTGTTGAGCTATTCATGATAGTCAAAGGCATTATTCAAATATCCAACAGAAACATGTCGATCAAAAACAAGCGGATAAGAAATAGTGACTATAAGTATGAAAATTTAACAGGAAACTATACTCACAGTGAAGCGCATGTACATGTTGCATACCCTGTGAGAGCACTGCACACTACCGTTCAAAAGTTCGGGGTCACTTTGAAATGTCCTTATTTTTGAAAGAAAAGCACTGTTCATTTCAATGAAGATCACTTTAAACTAATCAGAAATACACTCTATACATTGCTAATGTGGTAAATGACTATTCTAGCTGCAAATGTCTGGTTTTTGGTGCAATATCTCCATAGGTGTATAGAGGCCCATTTCCAGCAACTATCACTCCAGTGTTCTAATGGTACAATGTGTTTGCTCATTGCCTCAGAAGGCTAATGGATGATTAGAAAACCCTTGTACAATCATGTTAGCACAGCTGAAAACAGTTGAGCTCTTTAGAGAAGCTATAAAACTGACCTTCCTTTGAGCAGATTGAGTTTCTGGAGCATCACATTTGTGGGCTCGATTAAATGCTCAAAATGGCCAGAAAAATGCCTTGACTATATTTTCTATTCATTTTACAACTTATGGTGGGAAATAAAAGTGTGATTTTTCATGGAAAACACAAAATTGTCTGGGTGACCGCAAACTTTTGAACGGTAGTGTATGTTAAGACCAAATCATCATTCGTTGGCATTCGTTGGTGGCATGGTGGTGTAGTGCTTAGCGCTGTTGTGTCGCAGCAAGAAGGTTCTGGGTTCGAGCCCAGTGGCTGACAGGGGCGTGTCTGTGTGGGTTTCCTCTGGGTGCTCCGGTTTCCCCCACAGTCCAAAGACATGTGGTTAGGTTAACATGGGGCAGCCATGGCCTGAAGGTTGGGCTGAGGTGCCCTTGAGCAAGGGCACCTAACCCACAACTGCTCCTTGGGCACTGTAGCATAGCTGCCCACTGCTTTGGGTATGTGCGTGTGTGTGCTCATTGCTTACTTGTGTGTGTTCACTGCTTCAGAGGGGTTAAATGCAGAGGAGGAATTTCATTGTGCTTGAGTCCGTGCTTGAGTGTACGTGTGATGAATAAAGGCTTCTTATTATTATTGAACTCACAGAAATGGCGCTATATCAGTCCTGAGAGACCTTCTGGCTACCTTCAGATTTAAGCTCCAGTCTTACTAACTGATTAATCCTTTATTCTATTATTTGGTCTGTGGTTATGTATATCTAGATATAATCTAGGAATTCTATACCAGGTTAGGCTGGTTCGGAAACCATTTACTGTATATTACCCTGATCAGCAGTACTTCAGAATTATAATGCATACAGAGTCACACTTCATCATATGTATAAAATGTAAATCAATCACTATACACTCCAGCAGCTTTTCCTGATACTTCCATCTTAGTCAATATTCTGATATAATTTCCAATTTAGGGGCGGCACGGTGGTGTAGTGGTTAGCGCTGTCGCCTCACAGCAAGAAGGTCCTGGGTTCGAGCCCAGCAGCTGGTGGCAAGGGCCTTTCTGTGGGGAGTTTGCATGTTCTCCCCGTGTCCGCGTGGGTTTCCTCCGGGTGCTCCGGTTTCCCCCACAGTCCAAAGACATGCAGGTTAGGTTAACTGGTGACTCTAAATTGACCGTAGGTGTGAATGTGAGTGTGAATGGTTGTTTGTCTCTGTGTGTCAGCCCTGCGATGACCTGGCGACTTGTCCAGGGTGTACCCCGTCTCTCGACCTTAGTCAGCTGGGATAGGCTCCAGCTTGCCTGCGACCCTGTAGAACAGGATAAGCGGCTACAGAAAATGGATGGATGGATTTCCAATTTAATGTATGAAATGACACTAGGGACTAAATGACCTGTTATTTAAAAGGAGTCTGGGGTCCAAAGTAACTGTATAAACATTATACTCTTTACATGTACAACCCCAAATCAGAAAAAGTTGGGATGGTATGGAAAATGCAAATAAAAAAAGAAGGCAATTATTTCTAAATTTACTTTGACTTGTATTTCATTGCAGACATTATGAACCAAGATATTTCATGTTTTGTCTGTTCAACTTCATTTCATTTGGTAATATACATCCATTCCTGTATTTCAGGCCTGTAACACGTTTGGAAAAAAAAAAAGTTGGGACAGGGCAATTTAGGGCTAGTAATGAGGTAAAACAGTCATATAATGATGTGATTTGAAATGGATGATGTCAGCAGGTGATTGTTATCATCCTTTATTTATCCAGGTAAAAATTCACTGAGATTAAAATCTGTTTTTCAAGAGTGACCTGGCCAAGAAAGCAGCAATCATTTTGAAACAGTAAAATAAAAATAATGCAAACACATGCAGTTATTACAAACATACTGTAATATCCAGTTTCTATGCAATAAAAGATCATGGATAGAACATGTACAACTTCAAAATCAATACTAGAACATGATTGTAATCATGATTTGGCACAAAATCAACATCTAGCATCCAGGAAACGCCTAGTCTGTGAGGAGCAAAGATGGGCCGAGGATCTCCAGTTCGTCAACAAATGCGTGAGAAAAATTTTGAAATGTTTAAAAGCAGTGCTCCTCAAAGAAAGATACAAAGGGATTTGGATATTTCACCCTCTAGAGTGCTTAATATAATTGAACAATTCAAGGAATCTAGAGGAATTTCAGTGCATAAAGGTCAAGGGCGCAAGCCTAAGCTGAACACCCGTGATCAGCGATCCCTCAGACAGCACTGCATCAAGAACCATCCTTCATCTATAGCTGATATAACCACATGGGCTTGGGATTATTCTGGCAAACCTTTGTCAAGCTCAACAAGACAGAATTATATCCACAAATGCCAGTTAAAACTTTACTGTGCAAAAAGGAAGACTGTGTCCAGAAGTGCTGTTGACTTCTCTGGGCTTGGAGGCATCTGGGATGGACCATCACACAGTGGAAATGTGTATTGTGGTCAGACAAATCAGCATTCAAGTCTTTTTTTTTAAATATAAGAAATGGACACGGCGGCACGGTGGTGTAGTGGTTAGCGCTGTCGCCTCACAGCAAGAAGGTCTGGGTTCGAGCCCCGGGGCCGGCGAGGGCCTTTCTGTGTGGAGTTTGCATGTTCTCCCCGTGTCCGCGTGGGTTTCCTCCGGGTGCTCCGGTTTCCCCCACAGTCCAAAGACATGCAGGTTAGGTTAACTGGTGACTCTAAATTGACCGTAGGTGTGAATGTGAGTGTGAATGGTTGTCTGTGTCTGTGTGTCAGCCCTGTGATGACCTGGCGACTTGTCCAGGGTGTACCCCGCCTTTCGCCCATAGTCAGCTGGGATAGGCTCCAGCTTGCCTGCGACCCTGTAGAACAGGATAAAGCGGCTAGAGATAATGAGAATGATGAGAAATGGACACCGTGTGCTCTGGACCAAAGATAAAAAGGACCATCCAGATTATTACCAGCAACAAGTCCAAAAGCTAGGGTCAATCATGGTATGGGGTTGTATCAGTGCCCTTGGTAAAAGTAACTTACACTTCTGTGATGGCAGCATTAATTAGAGCTGGGAATCGATTCAAATTTCAAGAATCGATCCGATTCCGATTCTGAAGATTAAGAATCGATTATTTTCGATTCTTTAAAATTCTATCCGATCCGATTCAGGTTAGTGTTCTTTTAAAAAAAAAAAATCTTTAATTTCATGACTATGTCGCAGTGGCGTGCAGCCAGGTTTTTTTTTTTTTTTCAGGGAAGCCAGAAATAAAGAACTATCTATTTATTTTCTATTTTTGTTAACTACTTTTAACTTTTAAAACATTCAGGGGATGAAGGAATGCATTGTGACTTCAAACAATATTGTTGCCAACCTACATACTCAGAATGGACGAGGAATGCAAAAATTTTAACAGCAAATCATAAGTATTTGTATTTACTGATGGCTGTAAGACTGGTTAAAATGGTAAGGGTCAATCCACCTCCAGCTGGGACACCAACCAATGCATTATTTGACAATAAGAATTCACCCAAAAGCTGTTGCAACCAAATGCATTATTTTTATTAATCAATATAAAAAAGACCTCTCAATCAATGTAACATGAAACATAAGAAACTGTAAATAAGAACATAAATAACCTGTAAATACAAAAGAACATAACATAAATAAGAACATAAGAGCCTGTAAACAAAGTATAACACTTTCACTTGACTGAATCTGATCTTTCACATGTTCCTTTACAGACTGATGCATGTTGGGTATTACGTCTTCGGACAATCGTTTGCGACTCACCATAGCATAATGTGGTTCCACGACATTCATAAGCCGCCTGAAGCCCTCATTTTCAACGACGGAGTATGGCCGCATGTCTTTACAGACAAATTCCGCAATTGCCATGGTTATGCTATGAGATCGTGCTGAATTGGCTGGCAGTGTTAAACTTTCTTTCAGCTTCATTTGCTGTCCTGTTTGTCCTGTGGACGGCTTGATCCCCGGGTGATGTCGTTGCAAGTGCTTGTTCAAGTTCGTCGTATTTCCAAAATACTTCACTTTGATTTGACACAGCTTGCAAACGGCATTGGTTTTATCGAGCGCATCTGTGTCTTTTTCTTTTCGGAACCTGAAATATCTCCAGACTGGAGCCTTGAGAGACGGTGGTGTTTTCAGAAAGTTTTCGCTAACTCTATCACTACTCTCCGACGCCATGTTTGTTTGAGGTCATACACTGCGGGGTCACACACCGAGTGCGCCTGCGAGAATTCGATGACGTGACGGGGGTCACTGGGGGAAATGTTCGTGGTGGAAAAAATGTACTAAAAATAAAAATTAAAATAAAACAATCGATCTTTGAACGTACGAATCGATCCTAAGTAATTAATATGCGAATCGATCCAGAATCGGAAAATCGATTTTTTGAACACAGGCCTAGCATTAATGCAGAAAAGTATCTTGAGATTTTGGAGCAACATATGCAGCATTCAAGATCACATTTTTACCGGCTCTTTTACCACATTCTGCACACTTTACAAAGGCATGGCTGTGGAAGAAGAGGGTGCTTGTCCCCTCTGTCCCTTATAGAGAATGTGTGGTGAAATTTGAAATGAAAAATCTAACAAATGAGGACCCTGTACTGTTGCACACCTTAAGACCTGTTTGCAGAAAGAATGGGACAAAATAACACTTGAAACGCTTCATCACTTGGTGTCTTCAGTCCCTAAACATCTTTTAAGGAATGGCAACATTATAAAATGGTACTTTAGCATCCCAACTTTTTTTTAAAATGTATTGCAAGAATCAAAATTGAAAAAAGTGTTTATTTTGAAAATAAAAAATAAATAAAATTAATGAGGTAAAAAAAATCAAATATGCTGTCATATTATTTTGAGTGCAATGATTATTTACAAGTCTCATCTTATCTCATTATCTCTAGCTGCTTTATCCTGTTCTACAGGGTCGCAGGCAAGCTGGAGTCTATCCCAGCTGACTACGGGCGAAAGGCGGGGTACACCCTGGACAAGTCGCCAGGTCATCGCAGGGCTGACACATAGACACAGACAACCATTCACACTCACAGTCACACCTACGGTCAATTTAGAGTCACCAGTTAACCTAACCTGCATGTCTTTGGACTGTGGGGGGAACCGGAGCACCCGGAGGAAACCCATGCGGACACGGGGAGAACATGCAAACTCCGCACAGAAAGGCCCTCACCGGCCACGGGGCTCGAACCCGGACCTTCTTGCTGTGAGGTGACAGCGCTAACCACTACACCACCGTGCCACCCTATTTACAAGTCATTGTTTTCAATTTTAATTTCAGTTTCAACATACTGTCCCAACTTTTTCTGATTTGGGGTTGTACATTTTTCACTGTAACAGAGCTTTTTTTTTTTAAATATAATGTATATGCAATTTTTAAATAAATAAATTTTGACAACCTGTTTAAAATAAAGCAGTTTCCTGATAATCTTGACTTCAGCTGCAAAATGCTTCATCAAAAGCAGCAATGTCTGAGACAGTGGAGACAAATGAGTATCCATGGCCCAATCTATCTGGTATCTCCAGTTTTAAAAATCTTTACAGGAAACAGCATGGTAATGACCTCTAAATTATGTGAGCCAGAACCTGTGGTGATATCAACATTTCACAGTTCATTAGCAAGCCATTAGCAAGCTGAGTGAACTAGACTAGGTAGATAGATATTTTAATATTTTACAGTATGAAAGCTGTGTATTAAATTTAAGATCCCACTTTTATGTTCAGTAGCGATTACCTGTTGTGTTAAATCTAAATGCAGTTGTAAACTATAAGTAACGCTTAGAATAATATGGAAGAGACATCATGTAGCTAGATAGTTACAGTGGTGCTTGAAAGTTTGTGAACCCTTTAGAATTTTCTATATTTTTGCATAAATATGACCTAAAACATCATCAGATTTTCACACAAGTCCTAAAAGTAGATAAAGAGAACCCAGTTAAACAAATGAGACAAAAATATTATACTTGGTCATTTATTTATTGAGGAAAATGATCCAATATTACATATCTGTGAGTGGCAAAAGTATGTGAGCCTCTAGGATTCGCAGTTAATTTGAAGGTGAAATTAGAGTCAGGTGTTTTCAATCAATGGGATGACAATCAGGTGTGAGTGGGCACCCTGTTTTATTTAAAGAACAGGGATCTATCAAAGTCTGATCTTCACAACACATGTTTGTGGAAGTGTATCATGGCACGAACAAAGAAGATTTCTGAGGACCTCAGAAAAAGCATTGTTGATGCTCATCAGGCTGGAAAAGGTTACAAAACCATCTCTAAAGAGTTTGGACTCCACCAATCCACAGTCAGTCAGATTGTGTACAGATGGAGGAAATTCAAGACCATTGTTCCCCTCCCCAGGAGTGGTCGACCAACAAAGATCACTCCAAGAGCAAGGCGTGTAATAGTCAGCGAGATCACAAAGGACCCCAGGGTAACTTCTAAGCAACTGAAGGCCTCTCTCACATTGGCTAATGTTCATGTTCATGAGTCCACCATCAGAAGAACACTGAACAACAGTGGTGTGCATGGCAGGGTTGCAAGGAGAAAGCCACTGCTCTCCAAAAAGAACATTGCTGCTCGTCTGTAGTTTGCTAAAGATCACATAGACAGGCCAGAAGGCTATTGGAAAAATGTTTTGTGGACGGATGAGACCAAAATAGAACTTTTTGGTTTAAATGAGAAGCGTTATGTTTGGAGAAAGGAAAACACTGAATTCCAGCATAAGAACCTGATCCCATCTGTAAAACATGGTGGTGGTAGTATCATGGTTTGGGCCTGTTTTGCTGCATCTGGGCCAGGATGGCTTGCCATCATTGATGGAACAACGAATTCTGAATTATTCCAGCAAATTCTAAAGGAAAATGTCAGGACATCTGTCCATGAACTGAATCTCAAGAGAAGGTGGGTCATGCAGCAAGACAACGACCATAAGCACACAAGTCGTTCTACCAAAGAATGGTTGAAGAAGAATAAAGTTAATGTTTTGGAATAGCCAAGTCAAAGTCCTGACCTTAATCCAATCGAAATGTTGTGGAAGGACCTGAAGCGAGCAGTTCATGTGAGGAAACCCACCGACATCCCAGAGTTGAAGCTGTTCTGTACGGAGGAATGGGCTAAAATTCCTCCAAGCCGGTGTGCAGGACTGATCAACAGTTACTGGAAACATTTAATTGCAGTTATTGCTGCATGAGGGGGTCACACCAGATACTGAAAGCAAAGGTTCACATACTTTTGCCAATCACTATTGGATCATTTTCCTCAATAAATAAATGACTAAGTATAATATTTTTGTCTCATTTGTTTAACTGGGTTCTCTTTATCTACTTTTAGGACTTGTATGAAAATCTGCTGACGTTTTAGGTCATATTAATACTGTACAGAAATATCGAAAATTTTCAAGGGTTCACAAACTTTCAAGCACCACTGTACCTATGTAGATAGAAACATTGATGAAGTAGCATGAGATAGCGAGCTACCTAACAAACTTGGCAAGTTATGGGAGTCCCAACAGCTTTTGGCTAAGTTAGATATCCAGCTAACCTTTCCTAATATAATGTTGATAATCGAGGTGGAATTCGTTTCAACATAGTCGATTAGTTAACATAATTGTTAAAAAATGCATTCACCAGATCTCATCTTCTCTAGCCGCTTTATCCTGTTCTACAGGGTTGCAGGCAAGCTGGAGCCTATCCCAGCTGACTACGAGCGAAAGGCGGGGTACACCCTGGACAAGTCGCCAGGTCATCACAGGGCTGACACATAGACACAGACAACCATTCACACTCACATTCACACCTACGGTCAATTTAGAGTCACCAGTTAACCTAACCTGCATGTCTTTGGACTGTGGGGGAAACCGGAGCACCCGGAGGAAACCCACGCGGACACGGGGAGAACATGCAAACTCCGCACAGAAAGGCCCCCGCCGGCCATGGGGCTCAAACCCGGACCTTCTTGCTGTGAGGCGACAGCGCTAACCACTACACCACCGTGCCGCCCGCATTCACCAGATATCGCTCATTTTTGTATTAGTTCTGTCAGTTGTAGAAATGTAAAAATAATTTGTAAATTTAATTACTCAAGCAGTTTTTCCAGATGTCTTATTAGCTCTTACTTGAGTGATTTTCCTGATTGCTGCTTTTACTGTTACTCAAGTGCATTACTACCCAAATTAGAGTGTTTTCTCTTATTTCCACCACTACAATATCTTTTTTCCCAAGAAAGAACACAACCATATCATCTTCTAGCAGTTGTAAACAATATTGCGACTGTTTAAAATGTACCAAATTCACACCCAGACTTCGAAACTGCCAACATGTTTGTCATTGAGGGGCACGTCAGAAAGATAAAAGCAATACATTTCCAGCTACCAACCCACTGGTGCGTAAATACTCATACTGATAAAGCCTGACCACTGTGACTATTGGATATTGTCGAGGGAAAAAGCTAGAGATAAGAAGACCGAATGAGAAAGAACTCACATTCATGGTAGGTGTGTGTGTTTTAGATACCTTCTCACTGTGTTATAGACATGTGGGGAGGTTGCATCTTTCCTGTGGTCTGTGTATGGAGTTCCAAGTCTTCTGAGGCTGAAAGTCGAACCAGATTTCAACAGATTGCAGAGTTATGTGTGTAAAGGTTCACTAGACACCAGAAAATGAAAGGCTCGGGAACTTGAGGAAATGGAGACTGACTGATAGTTTGTTTGCTCATGTTTGCTTTCTGACTTTGACTTTGTCTCACCCTTAAAAAAAAGAAACTTTTCAGTGAATGGGAATGGAGTATTTCTTCCATTTGTAACTAGAGTTGATAGAGATGCTCTTTTATTATTTTCAGATGCAGAGACTATTTGCTTCATAAACCAATGATTATTGCAGAAAATAAACATTTAAAATAATAATAATAATAATAACAATAATAATCTCATCTCATTATCTCTAGCCGCTTTATCCTTCTACAGGATTGCAGGCAAGCTGGAGCCTATCCCAGCTGACTACGGGCGATAATAATAATAATAATTATTATTATTATTATTATTATCTGAAGAGATTTTATCTTTCTCCTCAGTTTTTTTTTTTAGCATTTCTACTTTCTGAGATTCAAATTCAAATTTATTTGTCACATACACAATCATACAGAGGAGGACCTGCAGTGAAATGCTTATTGCAAGGCTCCATAGAAAGGAAGATAGTTGAGGGGGAGTAGTAAAAACAGAAAGGGAGTGAAATAGCATATAATAAATAGAAAAAAAAATAAAACATGAGAATTAAAAATGAGATGATATAATTATATATATATATATATATATATATATATATATATATATATATATATATACAGTGGTGCTTGAAAGTTTGTGAATCCTTTAGAATTTTCTATGTTTCTGCATAAATATGACCTAAAACATCATCAGATTTTCACACAGGTCCTAAAAGTAGATAAAGGCCGAATCCCATTTCACCCCTTGGACCAACCCCTTGGCCCTTCCCCTCCATTTTGCGCGTTCACGTGAAGGGGTAGGGGTATCCCAATCCCAGTTAACGCGGAGGGGTAGGGGAAGGGGGAGGGCTTCTGTACCCCTCCAAACAGAGATTTTCCTGGAGCAGACTCCGAACGAAGGGGTTTGAGTGATTTCCCACAATGCCATGCGGATTTCAGCGAGATTTCATGCGGATTTCATAAAGATGGCGGTTCCCGCGGCGAAAGATTGTCATAAATGTATTTTCTCCATTATTTACGTGTTTTAAGTTGTTATCCAGAGGAAACACGCCGCTTGATTCGCTTTCGAGCTGAGAATGAGCAGCGATTTCTGAAATCCAAGCTGCTGCTAAAAAGCTTTGGGAGTGAGTATTGTTTTCGGTTGCTTTACTGCGTACGTTTTGTTCTGTTATTCTCGCTTTTATTGTTTACATGAGTGTTCTGACACCTCATTCTGTCGGATGTGGTGCACGAAGCGCCAAAGATATCCCATTCAGTGGTGTTAGTTAACAAATCACACCCTGCCAGCAGAGATTTCTGCCTCTGGCTCTGACTGTAGCGGCTGGTCGCAGCCAATGACGCGTCGCGTTTTGCTAACGTAAACGCTGACGGAGGTACGCGATGACGTATGCAATCGTTGAAGGGCTATCCCAATACGTAAGGGTTGAATTTCAAGCCCTATCCCTTGTAGCTCAGTTTCAAGGGGAAGGGCCAAGGGGAAGGCGGAGGGGAAGGCGGAGGGGTAGGGGTAGAAATTAGAATTGGGATTGGGCCAAAGAGAACCCAGTTAAACAAATGAGACAAAATATTATACTTGGTCATTTATTTATTGAGGAAAATGATCCACTATTACATATCTGTGAGTGGCAAAAGTATGTGAACCTTTGCTTTCAGTATCTGGTGTGACCCCCTTGTGCAGCAATAACTGCAACTAAATGTTTCCGGTAACTGTTGATCAGGCCTGCACACCGGCTTGGAGGAATTTTAGCCCATTCCTCCGTACAGAACAGCTTCAACTCTGGGATGTTGGTGGGTTTCCTCACATGAACTGCTCGCTTCAGGTCCTTCCACAACATTTCGATTGGATTAAGGTCAGGACTTTGACTTGGCCATTCCAAAACATTAACTTTATTCTTCTTTAACCATTCTTTGGTAGAACGACTTGTGTGCTTAGGGTCGTTGTCTTGCTGCATGACCCACCATCTTTTGAGATTCAGTTCATGGACAGATGTCCTGACATTTTCCTTTAGAATTTTCTGGTATAATTCAGAATTCATTGTTCCATCAATGATGGCAATCCATCCTGGCCCAGATGCAGCAAAACAGGCCCAAACCATGATACTACCACCACCATGTTTTATAGATGGGATCAGGTTCTTATGCTGGAATTCAGTGTTTTCCTTTCTCCAAACATAACGCTTCTCATTTAAACCAAAAAGTTCTATTTTGGTCTCATCTATCCCCAAAGCATTTTTCCAATAGCCAATTCTGGCTTGTCCACGTGATCTTTAGCAAACTGCAGACGAGCAGCAATGTTCTTTTTGGAGAGCAGTGGCTTTCTCCTTGCAACCCTGCCATGCACACCACTGTTGTTCAGTGTTCTCCTGATGGTGGACTCATGAACATAAACATTAGCCAATGTGAGAGAAGCCTTCAGTTGCTTAGACGTTACCCTGGGGTCCTTTGTGACCTTGCCGACTATTACACGCCTTGCTCTTGGAGTGATCTTTGTTGGTTGACCACTCCTGGGGAGGATAACAATGGTCTTGAATTTCCTCCATTTGTACACAATCTGTCTGACTGTGGATTGGTGGAGTCCAAACTCTTTAGAGATGGTTTTATAACCTTTATCAACCTGATGAGCATCAACAATGCTTTTTCTGAGGTCCTCAGAAATCTCCTTTGTTCGTGCCATGATACACTTCCACAAACATGTGTTGTGAAGATCAGACTTTGATAGATCCTTGTTCTTTAAATAAAACAGGGTGCCCACTCACACCTGATTGTCATCCCATTGATTGAAAACACCTGACTCTAATTTCACCTTCAAATTAACTGCTAATCCTGGAGGTTCACATACTTTTGCCACTCACAGATATGTAATATTGGATCATTTTCCTCAATAAATAAATCTCATCTCATCTCATTATCTCTAGCCGCTTTATCCTTCTACAGGGTCGCAGGCAAGCTGGAGCCTATCCCAGCTGACTATGGGCGAAAGGCGGGGTACACCCTGGACAAGTCGCCAGGTCATCACAGGGCTGACACATAGACACAGACAACCATTCACACTCACATTCACACCTACGGTCAATTTAGAGTCACCAGTTAACCTAACCTGCATGTCTTTGGACTGTGGGGGAAACCGGAGCACCCGGAGGAAACCCACGCGGACACGGGGAGAACATGCAAACTCCGCACAGAAAGGCCCTCGCCGGCCCCAGGGCTCGAACCCAGGACCTTCTTGCTGTGAGGCGACAGCGCTAACCACTACACCACCGTGCCGCCCCTCAATAAATAAATGACCAAGTATAATATTTTTGTCTCATTTGTTTAACTGGGTTCTCTTTATCTACTTTTAGGACTTGTGTGAAAATCTGATGATGTTTTAGGTCATATTTATGCAGAAATATAGAAAATTCTAAAGGGTTCACAAACTTTCAAGCACCACTGTGTGTATATATATATATATATATATATATATATATATATATATATATATATATATATATATACACACACACACACGTAATTTTATTTATATATATATATATATATATATATATATATATATACACGATAATGTACAATATATAGAATATGTATAAGTATATACAACTTTGCCCCACTGTATTGCACTAAAGTGTGTGTATATTTCACTCCCTTTCTGTATATGTGTGTGTCTTTATTGATTGATTGATTGCAGGGTGGCACGGTGGTGTAGTGGTTAGCACTGTCGCCGCACAGCAAGAAGGTCCTGAGTTCGAGTCCAGCGGCCGGCGAGGGCCTTTCTGTGTGGAGTTTGCATGTTCTCCCCGTGTCTGCGTGGGTTTCCTCTGGGTGCTCCGGTTTCCCCCACAGTCCAAAGACATGCAGGTTAGGCTAATTGGTGGCTCTAAATTAGGTGTGAATGTGAGTGTGAATGGTTGTTTGTCTCAATATGTTAGCCCTGTGATGATCTGGCGACTTGTCCAGGGTGTACCCCGCCTCTCACCCATAGTCAGCTGGGATAGGCTTCAGCTTGTCTGTGACCCTGCACAGGATAAGCAGCTACAGATAATGGATGGATGGATATATTGCACTGTAATGAAGTGAAGTTTCACGAAGAGGTACAATTGCAGTAGAAATGTACTGTATATATGGCACTTTGGTTAGATGAAATTGCATGAAGAGGTGTAAGAGATGAGGGGAATGAGGGTGAAGTGGTGATGAGAGCTAGTTGTTGTCCATTATTTTCTGTTATTGTCCGTTATGATATTCTTCATATTCTCTTTATCTTCTCATTGCATATTTGAGTACATAGTATGATATATGCATGGAAATGAAGATTTTCTGTGCATGTGAGGAGAGTATTGATGGCATCATTAGGCCTTGCTGTTATAGCTCCCTCTTCTGTCCTGGGGTAGATCTGCTCATGATTCTATCAATTTAATACTGTATATAACAACTATCCTCTGCTGCTCTCTCTACTCACCATCCTATTCCATCAAGTTTCATGTATTAGGCCAAAGCTAGTGAGAACAGGAATGTCATTTTTAATAATTTGGTTCCTAAAAAATTGTTGAATCCTTATCCTAGGCAGACGGTTATTGCTGTCACTGTTAAATGTAAGGTCTTTTTCCAGTAAGAGCTTTATTCTAAACTACATCGTCACTTCAAATTATCTTGATTTTTTATTTCTTACTGAAACTTTCTTTAAGGACGGGGATTTCAGTCAAAATTATTGAGGTTTGTCCTCCTCATTTTAAATTTTATTATAAACTTAGATCCAATCACTGAGGTGGTGATGTAGCTGTGGTTTATATGGAATCCTTTAATTGTCACCTTCTCAGTACCAGTGAACTTGACTCTTGAATTACTGATGTTAAAGTTAGTATACAACGAAAGTGCTGTGTGCTGCTTAATCTCTCGTCCTCCCAGTTCTAAGGTTAGTCTTGTTTTGTCTGAATTTTCCAACTTACTCTCTGAAGTTGTTCTTATAATATGATAAAATCATTATCACTGGGGATTTTAATCTGCATATTTATGTTTTAACTGATCCTGTGGTTACAGAATCTTTAAAGATTACTCAGTCCTTGAACTTGGTGCAGCATGTAAAGGGTCCAACATATAATCACAGCCACACCTTGGATTAGTGTTTACATCTTGTCAACTGCCAAACTTGTCAAAGTATTGATGATATCTGTGTATCTGTTCATAGCATTATAACTTTTTATGTTGAAGTCTCTTCTACCATCAAACCTGCTGGTCATTGTCATCATTCGCGAGATGTAAATGCGAATACTGCTGCTCAATTTTCTTCTGGCTTTTCTACACTACCGTTCAAAGGTTTGGGGTCACTTTGGAATTTCCTTGTTTTTGAAAGAAAAGCACTGTTCTTTTCAATGAAGATCACTTTAAACTAATCAGAAATACACTCTATACATTGCTAATGTGGTAAATGACTATTCTGGCTAAATTCTACGAAATGTCTGGTTTTTGGTGCAATATCTCCATAGGTGTATAGAGGCCCATTTCCAGCAACTCTCACTCCAGTGTTCTAATGGTACAATGTGTTTGCTCATTGCCTCAGAAGGCTAATGGATGATTAGAAAACCCTTGTACAATCATGTTAGCACAGCTGAAAACAGTTGAGCTCTTTAGAGAAGCTATAAAACTGACCTTCCTTTGAGCAGATTGAGTTTCTGGAGCATCACATTTGTGGGGTCGATTAAATGCTCAAAATGGCCAGAAAAATGTCTTGACTATATTTTCTATTCATTTTACAACTTATGATGGTAAATAAAAGTGTGACTTTTCATGGAAAACACAAAATTGTCTGGGTGACCCCAAACTTTTGAACGGTATTGTATATCTTGCTATCACCTGATGGTAGTGGATTCTGCTAACATTCCACAGCTAGTAGATGAATTCAATAAGTTATGTGCTTCAATTTTAGACTCTGTTGCCCCTTTTCGAACTAAGTCAGGGACAGAACATATGAGATCCCTTTGGATTAGTGAAAAGATCCATGTGTTGGAGAGAAAATGTAGGAGGGCTGAAAGAGCTTGGAAAGCTATTACACTGACCTTGCATCTTGAACTCCTAAAAGGATCTTTTATTTCTTACAATGCAGCTGTTAAGACTGCCAGGGTGGCTTATTTCTCACAACTTATGCATACCAATAAGCACAACCCTAGGTATTTGTTTGAAACTATTAATGACCTTGGTAATCCTGTTTGACAAACAACAGCTTCTATCACTATTACTTGTACAGATTTCTTAACTTTTGTCGGTTGTGAAATGGACAAAATCAAGAGTTCTATTGTGCATCCTCAGTCTTACAATGAGGTACAATGTGTAGAACTTATTGAGCTCATTTAGGCCTATGTCTGACCATGAGCTCATTAAATTATTACATCTACTTAAACCAGCATCTAGTTTTGTAGACGTTATACCCACTATACTGCTCAAAGAAGTTAGTGACATAGTAGCCCCAACTCTTTTATCTATTCTGAATACAGTTGTAGCTCCGTGGCCACGAGTGTTGTTCCTGACTATTTTAAAACTGCTGTGGTATAGTTTTTGCTCAGAAAACCTAAGCTGGACCAGTCAGACCCAAATAATTATAGGCCCATACACTGCCAAAAATAGGGGTACAGTAGGAGTCTATTTCTGTCCCCAAGGTACAATCTACACTAATGTACCCCCTAGGGCTCATTATTGGACCTCAAGGAAACTATGTGTAAATTTTTAGGGCCAAAAAGTTACAGATATGTTCCCAAGCCGTACATAAAGGGTACAAATACGTACCTTAGAGGGTACTGCCCCAGTGACAATCCATTGTATGCCTAAAGGTACAATAATGTACTTTATTTCCTGAGAGTGTATCCAAACTTCCATTTAGTATTATAGACAGTCATAGCAATGCAGGTACTGGAGGTAGTTGAGTGCAATAATCTCATCTCATTATCTCTAGCCGCTTTATCCTGTTCTACAGGGTCGCAGGCAAGCTGGAGCCTATCCCAGCTGACTACGGGCGAAAGGCGGGGTACACCCTGGACAAGTCACCAGGTCATCACAGGGCTGACACATAGACACAGACAACCATTCACACTCATTCACACCTACGGTCAATTTAGAGTCACTAGTTAACCTAACCTGCATGTCTTTGGACTGTGGGGGAAACCGGAGCACCCGGAGGAAACCCACACAGACACGGGGAGAACATGCAAACTCCGCACAGAAAGGCCCTCGCCGGCCACAGGGCTCGAACCCAGACCTTCTTGCTGTGAGGTGACAGTGCTAACCACTACACCACTATGCTGCCAATGCTGGTAATATCTCTGTTAATTCTCCATGATCAGTATATTAAACAGTGGGTGGAAATATCCAGAAGAGCACTGGCCTGGTTTTCCTCATTTATCTAACAGAACTGTTACTACTGGTGTGGAGGTTTTGTCTTCCACCATGCTTACATGTGAAGTAATTTAAGGCTCAATTTTAGGTCCAGATTTATTTTCTCGATATATGCTGCCTCTTGGACATGTCACCCGGTGATATGACATTAACTTCCATTGTTATGCTGGTGATTTACAACTCCTGTCTCTTGATCCCAACAATGTGGCTACCATATAAATTCTTCTAGTCTGTATAAATGATGTGAGAAATTAATGCTTTTATTTTATATCTTAGTTTATTGGCAGCATGGTGGTGCTGCCAATAAACTGTCATATCACAGGAAAAAGGTTCTGGGTTCAAACCTCACAGCCCACAGGGGCCTTTCTGTGTGGAGTTTGCATGTTCTTCCCATGTCTGTGTGGGTTTCCTCCTACAGTCTAAAGATATGCAGATTAGGTTAAAAAAAAAAAAAAACAGCCACTGTAGTTGCACAAACCAGTGCATACTTAGTGCTGGTCCCAAGCCTGGATAGATTGAGGAGAGTTGCATCAGGAAGGGCATCTAGTGTTAAAAAATAAAATAAAAAAATAAACCTATGCCAAATCAAATATACGTATCTGCTGTGCTGACCCCTAACGGGAGCAGCCAGAAGAAGATTTTATTTATTATTATTGCTATTATTGGGGCGGCACGGTGGTGTAGTGGTTAGCACTGTCGCCTCACAGCAAGAAGGTCCGGGTTCGAGCCCCGTGGCTGGCGAGGGCCTTTCTGTGCGGAGTTTGCATGTTCTCCCCGTGTCCGCATGGGTTTCCTCCGGGTGCTCCGGTTTCCCCCACAGTCCAAAGACATGCAGGTTAGGTTAACTGGTGACTCTAAATTGACCGTAGGTGGGAATGTGAGTGTGAATGGTTGTCTGTGTCTATGTGTCAGCCCTGTGATGACCTGGCAACTTGTCCAGGGTGTACCCCGCCTTTCGCCCGTAGTCAGCTGGGATAGGCTCCAGCTTGTCTGCGACCCTGTAGAACAGGATAAAGCGGCTAGAGATAATGGATGGATGGATGGATGGATTATTATCATTAGGACATTTTTTTCTGGAATGCCTAGTTTTATTTTATGATGTGAAGTACCACCTGACTTGAAAAGTGCTATCTAAATCAAGGTATTATATACACTACCGATCAAAAGTTTGGGATCACTTTGAAATTTCCTTATTTTTGAAAGAAAAGCACTGTTCTTTTCAATGAAGATCACTTTAAACTAATCAGAAATACACTCCGTACATTGCTAATGTGGTAAATGACTATTCTAGCTGCAAATGTCTGGTTTTTGGTGCAATATCTCCATAGATGTATAGAGGCCCATTTCCAGTAACTATCACTCCAGTGTTCTAATGGTACAATGTGTTTGCTCATTGCCTCAGAAGGCTAATGGATGATTAGAAAACCCTTGTACAATCATGTTAGCACAGCTGAAAACAGTTTAGCTCTTTAGAGAAGCTATAAAACTGACCTTCCTTTGAGCAGATTGAGTTTCTGGAGCATCACATTTGTGGGGTCGATTAAATGCTCAAAATGGCCAGAAAAATGTCTTGACTATATTTTCTATTCATTTTACAACTTATGGTGGGAAATAAAAGTGTGACTTTTCATGGAAAACACAAAATTGTCTGGGTGACCCCAAACTTTTGAACGGTAGTGTATTATTGTTGTTGGGTATTTTTGCTGTTGTTGTTTTTCCTTACATTGTGGTCTTTACACTTTGGAATGAGCATGGGACTGATCTGGCGACTTGTCCAGGGTGTACCCCGCCTCTCACCCATAGTCAGCTGGGATAGGCTCCAGCTTGCCTGCAACCCTGCACAGGATAAGCAGCTACAGATAATGGATGGATGGATGGATGGATGGATATCAGTCACATGCCTTGATGTCATACAGTATCTCTTCCATGTGATTTCATGGCCATGTTAAAGAGCATAAATGCTATTCGCTTGGTCTTTCATTGCTCTCTGGTTTCTCCACCACAGAGCGCAACGATACACTGAGCAGACCAACATGCATGTCGGAGAGAAATCTGGGCAAGCATCGTTTCAGGTGTTCTTTGGAATGTTATTCACGTTTCAAGGCATAATCACTGATCTTAGTGCACCTGTAATGCATGATTGAGAATCAGCATGGTTTCCTGAAGAGGCCATTGCAATCACAACCAGTGCTCTGCTTAAGCACAGCATGGAGCTCTGAGTTTCTTCTGAATAATACAGTTTCTTAAAAGAGTTCTTTGAATAGAGAAATGTCCATTATAAATGTCAGAACCTTTTTTCCCCCTTTGCTTTAACATCAGGGTGATTTGATTGAAGCTATCAGACAAGCTTTTAGACACTTTTACAAAGCAACACAACAGAATGGCTCAAAAGTCTGTGCAAAATTATAAGCGATGTTAGTTCCAGACTGAATCACAAAACATTGTATAAATACGGATGAGCTTTAGCAGCAGCTCGAACATATCCATCTCACATATCCATATTGCCACTTTGGTTTAAATCTCTCAGGATACACCTTAAAATATAGCAGATCTGGTTTCAAAGCTACATTCTGCTTTTTTTTCTTTCTTTTTTTTTTATTCAGCACAAAACTGTGCTTTATTATGACAGGTGAGTTCTTCTTTTGGCTAAGAGCCATGAGGGGAACATTACATTCATTCAAGCATAAAGGGAGACTGTGGAGTGTGAAAGATTATTTATTAACTGAATTATGAACACAGCAAAAGATTTTCTTTGCAAAAACATAAGTCAAAGACAAGATGATTCTTTTCTGTGTCCAAAAAACAACACAAGCCCTGTTCAAAATGTTTAAAATGCCTGAATATTACTCGCAGTAAATATCATTCTATATTCATTTCCTTTTTCATTATCTTATAAAGGGGGCGGCACAGTGGTGTAGTGGTTAGCGCTGTTGCCTCACAGCAAGAAGGTCCGGGTTCGAGCCCCGTGGCCGGCAAGGGCCTTTCTGTGCAGAGTTTGCATGTTCTCCCCGTGTCCGCGTGGGTTTCCTCCGGGTGCTCCGGTTTCCCCCACAGTCCAAAGACATGCAGGTTAGGTTAACTGGTGACTCTAAATTGACCGTGAATGTGAGTGTGAATGGTTGTCTGTGTCTATGTGTCAGCCCTGTGATGACCTGGCGACTTGTCCAGGGTGTACCCCGCCTTTCGCCCATAGTCAGCTGGGATAGGCTCCAGCTTGCCTGCGACCCTGTAGAACAGGATAAAGCGGCTAGAGATAATGAGATGAGATTATTTTATAAAGGTTTTTGGAGGTAATGATATGAAAGAAATAAAGTTCAACTTGTAAAATTGTTCCTTAGAATGCCATCCATCCATTATCTCTAGCCGCTTTATCCTGTTCTACAGGGTCGCAGGCAAGCTGGAGCCTATCCCAGCTGACTACGGGCGAAAGGCGGGGTACACCCTGGACAAGTCACCAGGTCATCACAGGGCTGACACATAGACACAGACAACCATTCACACTCACATTCACATCTACGGTCAATTTAGAGCCACCAATTAGCCTAACCTGCATGTCTTTGGACTGTGGGGGAAACCGGAGCACCCGGAGGAAACCCACGCGGACACGGGGAGAACATGCAAACTCCGCATAGAAAGGCCCTCGCCGGCTGCTGGGCTTGAACCCAGGACCTTCTTGCTGTGAGGCAACAGTGCTAACCACTACACCACTGTGCTGCCCCATTACTGAGAACGATAGTCACAAAATCTAAATTATTGGCATAATTCAATATAATGAGTTGATTCTTCAAAATCAACTATTACAAAGAAGCCTTTTCTAAGAGCATCACACAAAATACAGCACCTGAATCTCAACAAGCATATTTTAGAGCTACACGAGGGACCAAAATAAAAAGTTTTGGCCATGAACATCATTATAAAACAATTAGAATGATAATTCCTTGGCAAATTTCAATAAGAATGGCCTTACTGCTTTAAACGAAGTGTGATTTTGGTTCCATCTTATCATTAATGTGGATTCAAAAAAGAGCACCTGACATCCAGTGAAAAATATGATGGTGGAGGATTGATGCTTTGGGGCTGTTTTGCAGCTAGTGTTTATTATTATTAAAGTGGATTAAGCAAATTTTAACCAAAAACAATGATTCTGTCAAAAGATTAAAGGAAGACAGCCTTTCATTTTCATAAAATCTGTGAAATTTAGTTCCCTCTGAAATTAGGTCATTGTGATATATGTTTTATTTCTGTAATATATCACAAAATATCAGGCCATTCTGTGGCTGGGAAGTTATTTAATTTGAGGATATTCCCGAGCAAATAATGTGCATGAAATTATTCGCTTCACACAGTCAAGCAGACAGAGGAAGTCCATGTGCGCATGCACAGGTTTACCTTGACCATGTACTGACAGTTACATCATTCTGTCACTAAACAAACAGCTGATCACACCGAGGTGCTCGCTGACTGCTGATATTGATTAATTTGGTCCAGTGTTTCCTTTCCTTTGCAACATAACGTCTTTTCTTCTCGCTTTCCGTTACTGTAGTCAGTCTTTCACATTTCATTCGCACACTCACGTCCTCCAGTTTTCTCTCCTGTTTCATATTTGTATCCCACAATGCCTTGCGCAAATGGGGAAAGCCCACCACATAATGTATGACATAGTATCTTGAATTGGGTCATGGTGAAGCAAGAAAAAAATCGCGGAGAATTTAGGGCCATGTGGCCCTAAATTCATTAATTGTTCTATTTTTAAAAAAACTAATAAAATTGGAAGTCTGTGATTCGAATTCAGTAGCTTTCAGTCCACGAAACAAAAATAACTGGGAGTCAGGGAAAATTCTTTTTATGACCTACACTTGAAAAATCTGAAAGGTGGTCTACCTTTAAAGGAACAGTCCACCGTACTTCCATAATGAAATATGCTCTTATCTGAATTGAGACGAGCTGCTCCGTACCTGTCCGAGCTTTGCGCGACCTCCCAGTCAGTCAGACGCAGTCAGACGCGCTGTCACTCCTGTTAGCAATGTAGCTAGGCTCAGCATGGCCAATGGTATTTTTTGGGGCTGTAGTTAGATGCGACCAAACTCTTCCGCGTTTTTCTTGTTTACATAGGTTTATATGACCAGTGATATGAAACAAGTTCAGTTACACAAATTGAAACGTAGCGATTTTCTATGCTATGGAAAGTCCGCACTATAATGACAGGCGTACTAACACCTTCTGCGCGCTTCAGCAGCGCATTGATACAGAGCTCAGATATCAATGCGCTGCCGAAGTGCGCAGAAGGTGTTAGTACGCTTGTCATTATAGTGCGGACTTTCCATAGCATAGAAAATCGCTACGTTTCAATTTGTGTAACTGAACTTGTTTCATATCACTGGTCATATAAACCTATGTAAACAGGAAAAACGCGGAAGAGTTTGGTCGCATCTAACTACAGCCCCAAAAAATACCATTGGCCATACTGAGCCTAGCTACATTGCTAACAGGAGTGACAGCGCATCTGACTGCGTCTGACTGACTGGGAGGTCGCGCAAAGCTCGGACAGGTACGGAGCAGCTCGTCTCAATTCAGATAAGAGCATATTTCATTATGGAAGTACGGTGGACTGTTCCTTTAAGGTTACCTAGCCAGTACAAATTCATCCAATTTTACACAACTGTAGAAACACAAAGACATATTTTTTTTCAAAAGAATTCACAAGGATACAAAATGCTCTGCAAAAAGGAGTGATCTAAGCTCCTTTACAAGTCTCTCCAACCTTGTTAGATGTTACAGGAAAAAAAAAACAGTGCTGTTTATCCTCTCACAAAAAATGAATTGTAAAGGTTCCACTCTTTTGAAAGCAGTGCTTTGGAGAAAAACAAGAAGTACTTAACTAGAAGGTCACTCAGTCGAGTGCATCCCTCCACCAAGCCACATATTATCAACATCAAATCATACTAAAGCTGTACACCAAATTTCATCAAAATCCGTTCACTACTTTTTGAGTTACATTGGAAAAAGACAAAAAAAAATCCTGGATCCACATACATATCCGGATTTACATCAAAATCTAATCATTTGTTCCTTCGCCCATGGCTCACCTTTCCTCAAAATTTCATCAAAATTTGTTCACTACTTTTTGAGTTACATTAGGAACAGTTAAACAAACAAACAAACAAACAAACGGAGGCAAAAACATCACCTCCTCCAACAAAGTTGACGTAGGTAATTACTTAGTATCCCAATATGTTTCTCACTGCATGTGTTTTTTCATGTTAATAAAAGGGGCAAATAATTCTGGAATTGTTCCCAGAGAGCCCAGCCTTCAGCAAGCACACGTTTCTTTCCTCAAACCTTGATGAATTAAACATACTAATCATTAAACACCATACATACACTCACTGGACACTTTATTAGGAACACCCATGCACCTGTTTTATGCAGTTATCTCATCAGCCAACCCCTAGACAGCAGCACAATGCATCAAATCATGCAGATACAAATCAAGAGCTTCAGTTAATGTTCACTTCAAACATCAGAATGGGAAAAATTGTGATCTCAAAGTGTAACTTTCTTCCACTGTAGCATGGGTGTTGGTTTGAGCCAGATGAACTGGTTTGAGTATTTCAGAAACTGCTGATCTCCTGGGGTTTTCACACACAACAGTCTCGAGAGTTTACACAGAATGGTGCGAAAAACAAAAAAACACTGAGTGAGCGACAGTTCTGTGGGTGGAAACATCTTGTTGATAAGACAGGTCAGAGGAAAATGGCCAGATTGGTTCGAGCTGCCAGGAAAGATATAGTAACTCATAGCAACTCTTTACAACCATGGTGAACAGAAAAGCATCTCAGCATGCAACAGCAGAAGACCACATTGGGTTCCACTCCTGCCAGCCAAGAACAGGAATCTTAGAATCAAGAGCAAGTTACTATTAAAGTGGCCAGTGAGTTTATATTTTCTGAAGAGAACAGTTTGCTTGCTTGTTTCTTTGTTTTTGCTTAAAGGAGATACGCAGAACCTTTATTTTGAAATACATTTCTGAGTGGATAGTATCTCCATCCTTGACTCTTGTATGCTGCATAAATGGGAATATATATATATATATATATATATATATATATATATATTTTTTTTTTTTTTTGAGAGTTAAAATTGACCGCAAAGTTGGCATTTGAGCTGCCCCGCTGAGCCAGCCAGCCCTCAGTACGTGACATCACAGCAGTAACCGGTTTTAAGGCCGAGGCCTTTGACAGCTATAGACCAAAGTCATATAAATAAAAAAATTACGGTGAAAGTAAGAAATACCATTACCGACTTGCTCAACTAAGACTGATTTGACTTCATTGATTGTGGGTTGACTCTCATTAAAACAGGATAGGTGCTATAACTTATGCAACATGTACATGCATGCATTTTCACTGAAAAAAGGTAAAAGGCTAATTAAATAATCAGATGAACTGAGACAATCACATTCTGAAACAAATTAAATAATCTTATATCGGTAACTTAAACACACAATACAAGTTACATGTATTAATTTAAATTCAGGTAAAAAATGAATGTTGTTTTTGTTGTTGTGGCAGCGGGGGCGTGGTCAAGCATCGGTCTGTGACTGGAGGGTGGAGTCAGGGAAGGTAAGTGGCAGAATCACTGCACCTGATGTCAGTTAACCTGTGTTTGTGTGTCTTCCCCAGTGACCACGCCCTATATAACGAGAGAGAGAGAGCAGAGGAAGGGAGCTCTCTCCCTAACCAGACGACTGATGTGTGTGTGCATGTCTGTGTGACTGGGAGATTGAAAAAGCTGAAAAGCTGAAAATAAAGAGCTTTTTGAAACTCAGTCCTGGCCTGCCGTACTTCTGTGCTCCACCCACCCGCTCAAAGTCATACAGTGGTGCTGAAACCCAGGAGGAGCACAGAGGAGAACAGCCCCATGGAGTCCTCCCCCTTCGCGGACCTGATCCACGCCCTCGTCACGGCCTAACAGAGCCAGCACCAGGCGCTGGTCACCCTCTGAAAGGAGCAAGCGCAAAGGTTCAAGGCCCTGGTGCTGGCGCAACAGGAAGATCGTCAGACATTCCGGCACCTCCTCGTGTCGGCGGGGTCCACCACCTCCACCACCGCGGGCCCTCCCCACCTCACCCTAACAAAGATGGGCCCACACGACGACCCCGAGGCCTTCCTAGCGCTCTTCAAGCAAGCAGCAGAGGCCTGGGGCTGGCCGGTGGAACAGCGCGCAGCACGCCTCCTCCCCCTGCTAACGGGCTAGGCACAGCTGGTCACACTACAGCTCTCCGCCGACAGCCGGCTGGTCTACGCAGACCTGCGCCGGGCCTTCCTCCAGCATGTGGGGCGCACCCCTGAACAACAACTCTAGCGCTTCCACGCTCTACGCTTAGAGGAGGTCGGCCAGCCGTTCGCATTTGGCCAGCAACTCTGGGACGCCTGCCGGTGGTGGCTGAGGGCTGACAACTGCGATGCCGAGGGAATCGTCGATCTGGTGGTACTGGAGCAGTTCGTCGACGGACTTCCCGAAGGGACCACAGAGGGGGTCCAGTGCCATCGCCCGGCGTCGCTGGATCAGGCCATCGAGTTGGCGGAGTTGGCATCGAGTTTGGCGGCTGTTCCAATGGCAGGATCGCAGATCTCCTCTTCTCCTCTCTCTCGCTCTCTCTCTCCCTCCCCTTCTGTATCTCGTCCTCACCCCATTCCCCCACCACGGAGGCAGGGACCAGCTCCACCCCAGCCGGCCCGCCACACCTGCGGTGCCCTCCTATTTCCCGCTTCCGTGTCTGTCTCTCCCCCCCCCTCAGGTGAGTGAGCCCCAGAGCGCCGGTGCAAAGAGAGAGCCCGGGCCAGTTTGCTGGCACTGCGGGGAGCCGGGGCACCTCCAGCATCAGTGCTCGGCAATGGAGGTGGGCGCAGTGGTCCGGATCCCTGACGTGCCAGGAACCACCCTCGATCGAGCCGGAGCATATCACATACCGGTGAGTGTCCAAGGGGATATGTATCAGGCTTTGGTGGACTCCAGCTGTAATCAGACCTCAATCCACCAAAGCCTAGTGCAAGACGAGGCACTGGGGGGAGCACAATTGGTGAAGGTGTTGTGTGTGCACGGGGATGTTCGCTACTACCCTTTAGTGTCGGTCCACATTCTATTTCGAGGGGAAAATTTTAGTGTAAAGGCGGTGGTTAATCTTCACCTTACCCACTTGATAATTTTGGGGACTGATTGGCCAGGATTTCAGGAGTTAATGACTCATTTAGTGAAGAGTGGGTCCTGCCGTAGTTCAGCAGGGGGAGGTCCTGGTATGGCATTGGCGGGAGCAGCTGTCACAGAGCCGTCTACATCATCTCCGCGTCAGAGTGAGGAGCAGCAGGCTCCTCCTCCCTCTCTCAGGGAATCCCTCACGGATTTCCCATTAGAGCAGTCACGAGACGAGACTCTGCGGCATGAGTTTGACCAAGTGAGAGTAATCGATGGTCAAACGCTCCAGCCAAACGCCACCCCGTCCTTCCCCTATTTCTCCATTATGAAGGATAGATTATACCGAGTGACACAGGACACTCAGACTAAGGACTATGCAACACGATGCCCAGAAGCAGTGCCTCTTTGCAATATCTCAGCATGTAGTATTGTGGAAGCACTCTTCCACGTCATCTCCCAAGTCGGAATCCCCAAAGAGATTCTGACTGATCAAGGCACTTCGTTTATGTCACGCACACTGCGCGAACTGTGTGAGTTACTAGGAATTAAGCTGATCCGCACCAGCGTTTATCACCCACAAACAGACGGTTTAGTCGAACGGTTCAATCGCACCCACAAGAATATAATTAAAAAGTTTGTATGCGAGGACACACGCAATTGGGATAAATGGCTCGAACCCCTGTTATTCGCAGTGCGAGAGGTCCCACAAGCCTCCACGGGGTTCTCCCCGTTCGAATTATTATATGGCGTAAGCCGCGCGGCATCCTAGATGTACTGTGGGAAAATTGGGAGGAGGAACCTTCACATGGCGAGTCAGGGACGTTGACTATGAGGTGAGGCGAACGGACAGGGGTGGGGCGCTGCAGATTTACCACCTCAATCTGCTCAAATTCTGGAACGAGGAGGGTCCCGTGGCATTGGTGTCGTTGGTTCCGGAGAAGGCGGAGCTGGGGCTGGAGGTTCAAAAGGGAACACTGACATCGCTTACCTCTCCGGTCCCCTGTGGAGACCACCTCTCCCCGACCCAACTCATGGAGGTTGCCCAGTTGCAGACCGAATTTTCGGACGTGTTCTTGCCCCTGCCCGGCTGCACCCGCCTCATAGAACACCAGATTGAGACGCCCCCGGGGGTGGTAGTGTGCAGCCGCCCTTACAGGCTACCTGAACACAAGAAAAAGGTGGTTCGGGAAGAACTCGAGGCCATGCTCAACATGGGCATCGTCGAGGAGTCCCACAGTGACTGGAGCAGCCCGGTGGTCTTGGTTCCCAAGGCCGACGGGTCTGTAGAGGCTCGTTCGTAGTGAGACCTTGAGAAAAGTGCTATAGCTTACGCTGACGAAGTCTCTGTCCCAAAGTAACTGTTTCCACTCTGTGTCCGTGTGCCTTGCAATAAATCCACTTGAAACGTCTTGAAAGTTGAACTTTAATCCTCGTTTAACAATTACAAAGGTTCTAAGATACAGAGAGTCGGTGAGTCAGAGAGTCAGGTAAGAAAAACTGTTCGCTTCCACGGCTTCTCGAGATCTACCCTGAGAAGCGCGAGACCGTTCTTATATAGCTGAATGAATTCTAATTCTTGAGAAGTGTTGAGACAGTTCTAATTCTTGTTCTAATTCTTAACATATGAATTCTGATTCTAATTCTAATTCTTTTAACCTTGTCACATATTATTCATCATCTTAATCATGAAATAAACTACTTATATGAAATTACACACTCAAATGAAATTATATATACCATGCAGTGTTGGGCACGTTACTTTCAAAAAGTAATTAGTTATAGTTACTAGTTACTTTTCCCAAAAAGTAACTGAGTTAGTAACGGAGTTACTTTGTCATAAAAGTAACTAATTACCAGAGAAAGTAATTATTCCGTTACATTTTGTTCCCCCTCAAAAAAAATCAAATTCAATTAGTGTAATCATAATAAAAGTGAATGTTAAATGTGTTTAATGACTGAAATGGACACTTAACAGAACCAATTAGTAATGTTATCTACACTATATTAATATTTTTGTGGGACAATGTGAGATAAGACATCTATCAAATGTAATAATTTTAATAACTACAAAAATGTATGTTACTAATTACTGGCCAAATGAGGACGAGGACAAACGCTTTGTTCCTCGACATAATGTGCATTGCACGTAAACACACTTGCCTTTTATTTCAAGTAATGAAAAGTAATGGCTTTATTTCCAATGTGAAAGCGCAGTGCTGGGCTGACCGCTCGCCATCGCTGGCTCTTCCGATTGAAAGAGCGCGCAGTAGTGCAGTAGGCGTGGCCTACCCACGTATGTTGTCCAAATCTACTCTGATTGGCTTACTGTGCCGTTGTCTCGTGTCTCCCCGCCCCACACGAAAGCAGAGTAAAGAAAGGCTGAACGAGCAGCGTGCCAGATGAGAACAGCTTTAATAAAGTAACGCATAGTATTTTATTGTAAGTAACGGGAACGGCATTATAACGATGTAAAGAGTAATTAGTTAGATTACTCATTACTAAAAAAAGTAACGCCGTTTATTTGTAACGCCGTTATTCCCATCACTGATACCATGTAACATAAATTGTAATTCACATCTATATGAATTCTACTTTGGCCGTTACAGGGTCGGTCCGGTTCTGTGTGGACTATAGAAAAGTCAACGCGGTGTCTAAATTTGGTGTGTACCCAATGCCTCGTATTGACGAGTTGCTGGATTGACTAGGCACGGCTTGCTTTTATTCGACACTGGATTTGACAAAGGGTTATTGGCAGATCCCCTTGACTCCACTATCCCGAGAAAAAAATGGCCTTTTCCACACCGTTCAGCTTACACCAATTTGTCACACTTCCTTTTGGGCTGTTTGGGGTGCTCGCTACGTTCCAGCGGCTTATGGACAGGGTTCTCCGCCCCCACGCCACCTATGCGGCCGCATACTTAGACGACATCATAATCTATAGTAACGACTAGTCACGGCACCTGCAACACCTGAGGGCCATCCTTGGGTCGCTGAGACGGGCGGGTCTCACAGCCAACCCGAAGAAGTATGCGATTGGGCGGGTGGAAGTACGGTATCTGGGCTTCCACTCGGGCAATGGGCAGGTGCGTCCCCAAATTAATAAGACAGCAGTGATTGCAGCCTGCCCGAGGCCCAAGACCAAAAAGGGGGTGGGACAGTTCCTGGGGCTGGCTGGCTACTATCGTAGGTTTATACCTAATTATTTGGACGTCACCAGCCCGCTGACTGATCTCACTAAAAAGGGAGCACCAGATCCGGTCCAGTGGACGGAGCAATGCCAGCGGGCTTTCTCTGAGGTGAAGGCTGCACTGTGCGGGGGGCCATTGTTACACTCCCCTGACTTTTCACTCCTCTTTATGTTGCAGACGGATGCCTCAGACAGAGGGCTGGGGGCTGTTCTGTCCCAGGAGGTGGAGGGGGAGGACCGTCCTGTGCTGTACATCAGCAGGAAGCTGTCAGTGCGTGAGGGGCGCTACAGCACCATAGAAAAGGAGTGCCTAGCCATCAAGTGGGCGGTCCTTGCCCTCCGCTACTACTTCCTGGGGTGCCCTTTCACCCTCTGTTCGGACCACGCGCCCCTCCAGTGGCTCCACCACATGAAGGATGCCAATGCGCGGATCACCCATTGGTATCTGGCACTCCAGCCCTTTAATTTCAAGGTGATCCACAGGCTGGGGGCGCAGATGGTCGTGGCAGACTTCCTCTCCCGTCACGGGGGGTCGGCTGCAGGCTGGACGGCTGCCCGGCCTGAGTCGGGCGGTGGGGGTATGTGGCAGTGGGGGCGTGGTCAAGCGTTGGTCTGTGACCGGAGGGCGGAGTCAGGGAAGGTAAGTGGCAGAATCACTGCATCTGATGTCTGTTAACCTGTGTTTGTGTGTCTTCCCAGTGATCACACCCTATATAAGGAGAGAGAGAGCAGAGGAAGGGAGCTCTCTCCCCAACCAGAATGCTTGAGTGTATGTGCGCGTGTGTGACTGGGAGAGTGTCAGTAAAAGCTGAAAAGCTAAATAAAAGAGTTTTTAAAAACTCAGTTCTGGCCTGCCGTGCTTCTGTGCTCCACCCACCTGCTCAACATACTACAAAGTGCAAAAGAGTACTTTAACATCCAAGCACAACATGTGCTCATTTGTAGCATGTGCTATTCAATCCTCTAAAATCCAACACTGATTATATGGAAGACAATCAGATTTTGTGTATTCTGTTGCCGAGCACATCTCTTGGCAAACCAAGATGTGTGTGTGTGTGTGTGTGTGTGTGTGTGTGTGTGTGTGTGTGTGTGTGTGTGTGTGTGTGTGTGCATGGATGAGTGCAATTTTAATGTAGTGGCTTATATCCACAGTTCCTTTACTGACACCTGCTGTTTTATCTCAGCTTGTGTGTCAGTGCTCAACTTCTTTTGTAAATATAATCTTTCTTCTGTGTGTCTAGGGTTTTTTTTTTCTTATTCTCCCTGTGTCTATTTTTGTGCTGTGTACACTTTCCTGCCAGTGAAAAATAAGATGCATGAATGAAAGTGACTAATTTTAAGATGGCAATTTAATCTTAAAATGGCAAATTGGTGCAGCTATAGAATCGGAATGAAGTACAAGTGTTGGAAATGAGCACAGCTAGCCAGAGGCAATTCTAGAGTCTGTTGTGGCCCCAAGCAAAAATTTCCAGGGGGCCCTTCAGACCAGTGTTCATCACCAATATGTTATAAATAATCTGACACCAACGAAAAATGTATGAAACCAAAGTTTTTTAAATACCAAATGTGAAAATACAATGGTAAAGAACAATAAAAACAATAAAAAAATAAAATAAAAAAAATAAGCCCTCGGGCTCCGACTCTCGGGGGCCCCTGGGCCAGGGGGCCCCAAGCAGTTGCCTGACTTGCCTGTTCACAAGCTGCATGTCTGCAGCTAGCACCTTGTTCAAAATACAAATAACATCCATCCATCTATTATCTGTAACCACTTAGCCTGTCCAGGGTCGCGGGCAAGCTGGAGCCTATCCCAGCTGACTATGGGCGAGAGGTGGGGTACACCCTGGACAAGTCGCCAGGTCATCACAGGGCTGACACATAGACACAGACAACCATTCACACTTACATTCACACCTACAATCAATTTAGAGCCACCAATTAGCCTAACCTGCATGTCTTTGGACTGTGGGGGAAACTGGAGCACCCGGAGGAAACCCATGCAGACATGGGGAGAACATGCAAACTCCACACAGAAAGGCCCCCATCAGCCACCGGGCTTGAATCCAGAACCTTCTGACTACGAGGCGACAGTGCTAACCACGACACCACCGTGCCGTCCACACAAATAACAAATAACTACATTTTAAAAATACTATGTTATTAATTATCAAGGATTATTTGTTTGCTTGTTTGTTTGCATGATCTTTCCAAGCCAATGTGGGTTTCTTTTTGGTTCTCCAGTTGGTGGACTGATAAAGATAAAATGCCTCTAGTTGTGAATGAGTGTGAGAATGTATAAGCATGGGGCCCTGCATTGGACTGGCATCCCATCCAGGGTATATTCCTGCCTCACACCTGGTGTTTCCAGGATAGACTTTGGATCCACCATGACCCTGACCAGGATCAAGAAGAAGAAGAAGCCTTTATTTGTCACATGCACACTCAAGCACACAGTGAAATTCATCCTCTGCATTTAACCTATCTGAAGCAGTGAACACACGCACGCACACCCAGAGCAGTGGGCAGCTATACTACAGCGTCCAGGGAGCAGTTGGGGGTTAAGTACCTTGCTCAAGGGCATTTCAGCCCAAGGTCGTCTCATGTTACCCTAACCACATGTCTTTGAACTGTTGGGGAAACCAGAGCACCCAGAGGAAACCCACGCAGACATGGGGAGAACATGCAAACTCCACACAGAAAGGCCCCTGTCAGCCACTGGGCTCGAACCCAGAACCTTCTCGCTGTGAGGTGACAGTGCTAACCACTACACCACCATGCCAAGCAAGAGCTTTCTGAAGACAAATAAATGAGCGCAAAAATGCTCAGATCGACACAAACAGTATTACAGTATTAAACAGTATTATCTCCAATTGTCACGGTTAATACCTGATTTTAACATCTCATCTCATTATCTCTAGCCGCTTTATCCTGTTCTACAGGGTCGCAGGCAAGCTGGAGCCTATCCCAGCTGACTACGGGCGAAAGGCAGGGTACACCCTGGACAAGTCGCCAGGTCATCACAGGGCTGACACATAGACACAGACAACCATTCACACTCACATTCACACCTACGGTCAATTTAGAGTCACCAGTTAACCTAACCTGCATGTCTTTGGACTGTGGGGGAAACCGGAGCACCCGGAGGAAACCCACGCGGACAACATGCAAACTCAGCACAGAAAGGCCCTCGCCGGCCACGGGGCTCGAACCCGGACCTTCTTGCTGTGAGGCGACAGCGCTAACCACTACACCACCGTGCTGCCCCCTGATTTTAACATCTTTCACATTTTATACACAAAAAGGAAATGGATTAGTCTTTAACATATGCGACAGGTTTGTTCTGATCTGCTCTGACTATGCCTCAAGGAGAGGTCAAGGCAAGGTCACTTTACATCACCTTCTATACACACAACACGCAACACACAAACACACACCCACACACACAGCCGTGCCACGTAAATCCATTCATTTGCATCCCAATTTCATCGTGCAGTGTGTATTGTGCTCCTTGGGTGCACTTAGTTAAAAGGCTGAGCATGTACAGTGGATTTGAGCAGAGGGCGATAGGAGTACCTTTTCTGCTGACAAGCACATACCATGGAGCATTGGGAATTCTGGGCCACGTTTAGTCAATGTGACAGAGATTTGGGAGATGTAGAGGGATGACATTGGGCAGCCTGTGTGTGTATTTTAGGGAGAGTGGGATGGCAGGTGTTGTAGATATTTTGCTATGACTGCAGAGATGTCAGTGCTGTCCTGAAGATGAATACAGAAATAAAACAAATAGGAGGTTAAATAAAGAAGGAGAGGGACATTTCTACATCAGAATGAGAGAAACTTCGGAGTAGGTAAGACCCCAAGGGATCACCAGATACAGATAGATAAACAAATAACTGCAAACCAGCCAAATATAGCAGGAATAGATAAGGAGCTGGAGGTAGTACTGGTGATTAACAGGACAATCCCAAGGGAAAGAAAGTGCAAATTTGGAGAAATTGACCTATCACACATTTAAAGAGGAGCTAGGGAGAATTTAGAAATTTATGCTGCATTCGAATACAATTGTACAGTAATTCCTAATCTCCAACTTGAGGGGGGGACAAAGAGAACTCATCTTAGAATGCCGACTGGGGAGCTCATGCCATCAATGTCATAAATCTCTGACCTGATCCTTCCTTACCATTATACTATTGCACCATTTGTAACATCCTCCTGTCTGCACGACCTCACTGCACTCCGTGTACACTGACTGTCATGTATATTTTTAGTTTAGTGTGTATTGTCTGTAAATATCCTGCATATTGTCTGTATATGGTGTACTGTTTATATTGTTGACAGGATACGTATTTATAATGTACAGTATATTGTATATTATAGATATCGTATATTATTGATATTATAGATATTTTATGCATAATATATTATATATATTGTATATTATAGATTGTTTTTTATAGACAGATATTATATTTTATTCTATCTACAGTCATTGGATATGAGCAAACGTGCACTCTGATTGGCTACTCTACTACTAGGATATCAGCTCATATACCATAAGTCAAGAAAAACAAAATGGCGGACCGTGTTGCTGAACCAACCGAGGATGAAATAAAAACTCTACTCCAAAACAAAACCCCAAAAATTGTTATCAAGTATTTAAACGAAACAGAAATAGCTAAAAGAATACAGCCCACCCCCAATCTCCTGTTCACATTCCAGCCCAATAAGTGACGGTAACGCACATTTAAGTTGGTTTGCCAACTGCCAAAAAACCCTAAATAATAATAATGATAATAATAATAATAATAAGAAGAAGAAAACCCCAAAAAATATTTTAGAAAAGCAACAAAATATGGACTAAAAGTATTTGATGGTAAGAACATATCATTTTTATTTTTCAAGAATTATTATTATTATTATTATTATTATTATTATTATTATAGCATTTTTCACAAATTGCTACTGTCATTTCACCAGTTTGTTTACATTCTAAATGGAAATTATTTTGTTGGATGTTTTGCATAATGTTTTTAATTTAGCGAATTTTCAAAAAATAAGAAAGCTTTGTTTCTCAAAATGCAGTGAATGCAGTGAATATATATATATATATATATATATATATTTTTTTTTTTTTCCCCAGCCGGGGGCGGCACGGTGGTGTAGTGGTTAGCGCTGTCGCCTCACAGCAAGAAGGTCTGGGTTCGAGCCCCGTGGCTGGCGAGGGCCTTTCTGTGCGGAGTTTGCATGTTCTCCCCGTGTCCGCGTGGATTTCCTCCGGGTGCTCCGGTTTCCCCCACAGTCCAAAGACATGCAGGTTAGGTTAACTGGTGACTCTAAATTGACCGTAGGTGTGAGTGTGAATGGTTGTCTGTGTCTATGTGTCAGCCCTGTGATGACCTGGCGACTTGTCCAGGGTGTACCCCGCCTTTCGCCCGTAGTCAGCTGGGATAGGCTCCAGCTTGCCTGCGACCCTGTAGAAGGATCAAGCGGCTACAGATAATGAGATGAGATATTCCAGCCACTAGGGGTGCATAAGCGTACTCTTGGTGCCTGTCCCAAGCCTGGATAAATTGGAGAGGGTTGCGTCAGGAAGGGCATCTGGCGTAAAACTGTGCCAAATCTAACATGCGGAATGAAAAGAGAAATACCATACCGGATCGGTCAGGGCCCGGGTTAACAATGACCACCTCTGGTACTGTTGGTCAACAGGGTGCCGGTGGAAAGTGTACTACTGTTGCGCCAAAACGGAGAAGGAGAAAGAGGAGAGAGCGTGAAAGATGGAAGGGAAGGAGCTTAGAATTGAGGGTAGGAACACTGAATGTGGGAACATTGACTGGCAGAGTGAGAGAGTTAGCAGGTATGATGGAAAGAAGGAAGTTGGACATTTTGTGTGTGCAGAAGATGAGGTGGAAAGGAAGCAAGGCCAAGAACATTGGAGGTGGATGCAAGTTGTTTTATTATGGAGTTGATGGAAAGAGAAATGGTGTTGGTATTGTTTTGAGGGGAGAGTTGGTCAACAGTGTGATTGATGTGAAGAGTGTTTCAGATAGAGTGATAGGCATGAAGTTGGAGATTCAAGGAGTGGTAATCAATGTTGTGTGCGCGTACGCCCCACAGGTTGGATGTGAGAATGAAGAGAAAGAGTCTTTCTGGGAAAAGATGGATGAAGTGGTAGAAAATATACCGAGGGAGGAGCGCGTGCTGATAGAAGCAGATTTCAATGGACATGTTGGCGAGGGAAACAGAGGAAATGAGGACATGATGGGCAGATATGGTGTAAGAGAGAGAAATGTGGAAGGGCAAATGGTGGTTGATATTTCAAAGAGGGTGAATTTGGCAATAGTCAATACATACTTCGAGAAGAAAGAGCAGCACAGGGTGATGTTTAAGAGTGGAGGAAGATCTACACAGGTGGACTACATACTCTGCAGAAGGGGTAACCTGAAGGAGATTGGAGACTGTAAAATGATGGCAGGGGAGAGTGTAGCTAGACAACATCAAGTGGTCGTGTGCAGGATGAGCTTGAAAGTAAAAAAGAGGAAGCGTGAAATAGTGGAGCCAAAGATTAAGTGGTGGAAACTAAAAGAGGTTGAACATCAGAAGGAGTTTAGGGAAGAAATGAGACGAGCATTGAGTGGTCATGGAAGTCTGCCAGAAGATTGGAATACTACTGCTGTACTAGAAAGAGAGGTAGCAAGGACGGTGCTAGGGTGGTCATCGGGAAGGAGGAAGGAAGACAAGGAGACATGGTGGTGGAACAAAGAAGTGCGGGAAATTTGCAGGAGAAGAGGCTAGCAAAGAAGAATTGGGACAATCAGAGAGACGAGGAAAGCAGGCGGTTATACAGAGAGACGAGACAGAAGGCAAAAAGAGTGGTAGCGAAGGCGAAAGCAGATACATACCAGGAGTTGTACAAAAGACTGGAGACCAAAGGAGAGAAAGACCTGTACAGACTGGCTAGGCAGAGAAACAGGGAAGCGAGGGATGTACAGCAGGTAAGAGTGATGAAAGATGTAAATAGAAATGTGCTGACAAACAAAGAGAGTGTATTAAGAAGGTGGAAAGAGTACTTTGAGGATTTATTAAATGAGGAGAATCCAAGAGAGAAAAGGTCAGATTCATTGGAGACAGCAAATCAGGAAGCAGAGTTGGTTAGTAAGGATGAGGTGAGGGCAACCATGAAAAGAATGAAGACTGGGAAAGCAGTCGGACCAGATGGTATCCCGACTGAGGCTTGGAGATGTTTGGGTGAGATGGCTGTGGAGTTCCTAACGAGATTATTTAATAAGCTCCTAGAGAATGAGAAAATGCCAAATGAATGGAGAGTGTGCTAGTCCCAATAGATAAGAATAAGGGAGATGTACAGAGCTGCAGTAATTACAGAGGAATAAAATTGATGAGCCACACCATGAAGTTATGGGAAAGGGTATTGGAGGCGAGATTGAGAAGAGAGGTACCAATCTGTGAACAGCAGTACGGGTTTATGCCAAGGAAGAGCACGTCGGATGCAATTTTTGCTTTAAGAATGTTAATGGAGAAGTACAGGGAAGGCCAGAGAAAGCTACACTGTGTGTTTGTAGACCTGGAGAAGGCATACCGAGTGCCGAGAGATGAGTTATGGTATTGTATGAGAAAGAGTGGAGTGAATGAGAAGTATATTAGAGTGGTGCAAGACATGTATGTGAACAGTGAAACAGCAGTGAGGTGAGGTGCAGGGACTGAGCTGTCAGCAAATGATTCCATTTTGTGTGTATATATATATATATATATATATATATATATATATATATATATATATATATATATATATATATATATATACAGTATATATATATGTGTTTGTGTGTGTGTGTGTGTGTGTGTGTGTGTGTATATACATATATATATATATATATATATATATATATATATATATATATACATATATATATATATATATATATATATATACACACACTACCGTTCAAAAGTTTGGGGTCACTTTGAAATGTCCTTATTTTTGAAAGAAAAGCACTGTTCTTTTCAATGAAGATCACTTTAAACTAATCAGAAATCCACTCTATACATTGCTAATGTGGTAAATGACTATTCTAGCTGCAAATGTCTGGTTTTTGGTGCAATATCTCCATAGGTGTATAGAGGCCCATTTCCAGCAACTATCACTCCAGTGTTCTAATGGTACAATGTGTTTGCTCATTGCCTCAGAAGGCTAATGGATGATTAGAAAACCCTTGTACAATCATGTTAGCACAGCTGAAAACAGTTTAGCTCTTTAGAGAAGCTATAAAACTGACCTTCCTTTGAGCAGATTGAGGTTCTGGAGCATCACATTTGTGGGGTCGATTAAATGCTCAAAATGGCCAGAAAAATGTTTTGACTATATTTTCTATTCATTTTACAACTTATGGTGGGAAATAAAAAAGTGTGACTTTTCATGGAAAACACAAAATTGTCTGGGTGACCCCAAACTTTTGAACGGTAGTGTGTATACATGTTATTTCACCTCCCTCACTGCCATCACCAGGAACTACCTGCAGGCCAGGACAATGATAACATTTTAACATAGCCTATGGAAATCCAAAGTTTACACATTATCATCACGCACAGAAATTGCAAAACTGCAAAACTAGTTTTAAAACCGCTAAGTTCCAACTGTTAAACATAGCGAGAGGCTGGGCTACGTGTGTGTGTGTAAAGTGTAAACCAGTGCATCCTGACTTTCTAACTATGCCTGTGTGTTGCGTGAGCGGCAGTCAGTCAACAACTCTTCGCAAAGTTTCCTTATGAAACAATATGCTCGCTGAAATTATGGCAGGGAACGCCAGATTAAACATTAAAACTGCCTTCTGAGCACTGTATCTACAGGCTACCACCGAAAGAAGGAGGCTACCAGAAAGGCATCTCTACTCCGTACGATTTTACTTTCACTACGACATTACTTTGAACAGACTATCAAAAAATTGCAAGGTGATATGATAAAGTAAGGCACAGTTTACTTACAGTCGTTTTTTTTTTTGGAAAAAACGATGCATTCGTTTTCTGCCTTTTGGCACCCTTCATCATGCCGTGTTGGGGTCCTGAACTAGGAGGAGCTGTCCCCGATATGCCTGTCAAACTTGTAACCATAGCAACCAAGCTCGAGCTCGCAACCTGTGCAGTCTGCGCAGTTGCAACTATGTATGTACTGCTGTGCACCTCAATAAACCGAATGGTAATTAGTCTTTTGATTTTTCCGTGAGGTTTGCCTTATGCAAAGAAAGACAGCATAGACGTTTTTTCCTCCCTATAAGTGGGGGGGACCGAACGAGGTGAATTTAAATCTGGGTGGGACGAATCCCCCCCGTCCCCCCCTCTATCTGCGCCCGTGGTGAGGTGTGCAGTTGGAACAACTGAATGGTTCAAGGTGAAGGTGGGATTCCATCAAGGATCTGCTTTGAGTCCTTTTTTGTTTGCCATTGTGATGGATAGCTTGACGGATGAAGTGAGGCAAGAGTCACCATGGAACATGATGTTTGTGGATGATATTGTGATATGTGGTGAAAGTAGAAAGGAGGTTGAGTTGGGTTTGGAGAGATGGAGGTATGCATTGGAACAAAGAGGAATGAAGGTGAGCAGTAGCAAAACAGAATACCGGTACATGTGCATCAATGAGAATGGGGATGAGAGTGTAGTGAAGATGCAAGGAGTAGATGTAAAGAAAGTTGGTGAATTCAAGTACCTGGGGTCAACTGTGCAGGAAAATGGGGGCTGCGATAGTGAAGTGAGAAAGAGAATGCAGGCAGGGTGGAGCAGTTTTGTTATGTATATACAGTATACATAATTATACTTATGTATATGTATATAAGTATACATAATTATGACGCGTTTTGTTATTTTATTTTTTTCTGCTGTAGACAGATGGCCTTGTGCAAAATTACCCTTCTGGATGAGTGTGTAAAGGGACATACTTTCATATAAAAAAAAAAAAGAAATTGGTCCAGAATATGCACCTTAAGTTCATCTGGTGACATCAAATCAGCATGGCTGCTCACAGCATCAACAGTCAATCAAGTAGCACCTTGTGGCAGCGGGGGCGTGGTCAAGCGCCGGTCTGTGACGGGAGGGTGGAGTCAGGGGAGGTAAGTGGCAGAATCACTACACCTGACGTCAATTAACCTGTGTTTGTGTGTCTTCCCAGTGACCGCGCCCTATTTAAAGAGGGAGAGCAGAGAGCAGAGGAGAGCTCATCCCCGAACAAGACGCCAGTCGTGTGTGTGTGTCTAGTTGAAAATATTGTTAAACTGAAAAGTATAGCAATAAACGCTAGTGTTGAACCTGATCTCTGTCCTGCCGTCCTCTGTGCTCCACCCACCAACACTGAACCGCTACACACCTCTTACCTTTAAATGAGTTATGCTGTATATACGGAGCGCAGGTGGCCAAGTGGTTAGAGCGCTTGACCGCTAAGCGAACGGTCCCTGGTTCGAGCCTTGGCTCGACGGGGATCTGGGGCTCGCTTCCTGTCCACCCAGCAGTGAATGGGGACCTGGTGGAAACACTGGGGAAGTTAAAGGCGGCGAGGAAAGGAACTGGCCACCCTACCTCACTATGCCGATGGCCCAGGACAAGTGCGCTCTCTAACAGGCACTCCCCCAATGTACAAATCGTATATGGGACTCCCCTTTTTGCTGTATATACAAGTAGTTACTTTACATCAGTCAATATACAGACCTATTCACTTGTTAAATCTGTAACACTGACTACAGTTGGCTGGTTTAAGGGGTTAAATATACATCACTCATCACAGTTAGCTGACAAGCTTGTTGCTAAAAAAAGATGAACATGGAGGTGTCGGAGTTTTTTTTTCTGCCCCACTCTGTAGCTCATGGCAGTTGAAAATGACATAAGTCTGAGTTCCCACTTCTGAGGTATGTCGATTGTAGCATGCAAATCAAGCTTTTCCCACTGGTAATAAGAGCATGGCGTTGTGATCCCTAAGCTGAAAGAGCAATTCTTGGACTGAGATTAGTTTCAGTTCTCTGAGGCCAAAGGATGAAGGTGGCCTGGTCTAATATAATCAACTTACATTATTTATATAGAAATGATTCATCTTTTCTTAAAATAAATATCATTCTGGGCAAGATAAGGACGAGACATATGAAAACTTTTTCAGCAACTGCTGTACAGTTTCACAGAAACGAAAAGCCATCTTGTATAGGAACTGTAAATACAAAATGTGACAACTGGTCAGTTCTAACACCACTGAAAATATACTGTGTACATCAGGAAAAATCAAGGTTAAATGGTCATATATTCATTCGTCAGTGCGATATGCCTTTGAGGATGGCTCGTAAAACAAGTGAATTAAACATTAAAAAAAGAGCACTGAATGTTCATACCCATTTTTAACATATGGTAGAAAATATCTCATCTCATCTCATTATCTCTAGCCGCTTTATCCTTCTACAGGGTCGCAGGCAAGCTGGAGCCTATCCCAGCTGACTACGGGCGAAAGGCGGGGTACACCCTGGACAAGTCGCCAGGTCATCATAGGGCTGACACATAGACACAGACAACTATTCACACTCACATTCACACCTACGGTCAATTTAGAGTCACCAGTTAACCTAACCTGCATGTCTTTGGACTGTGGGGGAAACCGGAGCACCCGGAGGAAACCCACGCGGACACGGGGAGAACATGCAAACTCCACACAGAAAGGCCCTCGCCGGCCCCGGGGCTCGAACCCAGGACCTTCTTGCTGTGAGGCGACAGCGCTAACCACTACACCACCGTGCCGCCCTGGTAGAAAATATGTTTTCCTCAAATATTTCCAGCAAGAGTGGATCAATTTTGCATTTTTTTGTTTGCTTTTCCAAATAGACAAGGAGAAGTGATGGTTTTTGTATCAGCTTGTAATGAAGTTATAGTTTTATGCTGCATGCTTTTAGAGAAAACAACTGTGTTACAATTATACCAGGACTCCCCTATAGATCATATGGCAATGTTATTACTAATGTAAATTAATAGGTATAAAACAAGTATACAGTTATTCAAATTATTTAAAAAAAAAAACCTAGGATTTTGGAATAATGGCTATTGTTTATGTATATGTCTACATCTTTTTTTTATCCTCTGCCCAAATAAAGTTTGGCAGGGGATATAGAAATGGATTTCATCTGTCCGTCCATCCGTCCGTCCGGTGATGTTTTTCATTTCCGGGCCAATTCTTTAAAACTACTGAAGATATCTTCATGAAACTTTGTACACCTATTAAGCAACATGTGAACTGGTGCCTTTTGCTATTTTGGATTTTAAAAAAAAGTATTTTTCACATTTTTACATAAAAAAATAGATTTTGACTTAGTTTCTAAAAGCAATGTTTGTTTCCGGAGCATATATCCAAAACTATTCATGATACAGATTTGAAACTTAGTATACATGTTAACAAGGTGATGTACAGTAGATGTGCCTTTTCATACTAAGAAATTTGAGAAATTTTAATTTTTCATGTTTCCATGGAAACAATTTTAGACTTCATCTTTCAGGTTAGCCTTAGGGGTAGGTTTTGTTTCCGGAGCAGAACTTGAAAACTATGAGTGGTATGGTCTTGAAAGTTGGCATGTGTGTTGATTAAGTAATGTATATGTGCCTTTTGATACTGTGGGTGGCATGGTGGTGTAAGTGGTTAGCACGGTCACCTCACAGCAAGAAGGTTCTGGGTTCAAGCCCAGCGGCCGACGGGAGCCTTTCTGTGTGGCGTTTGCATATTCTCCCCGTGTCTGCGTGGGTTTCCTCCGGGTGCTCCGGTTTCCCCCACAGTCCAAAGAAGGGGGAAATATGGGATGGCCTTGGGCTGAGGTGCCCTTGAGCGAGGCACCTAACTCCCAACTGCTCCCCTGGTGCTGTTAGCATGGCTGCCCACTGCTCTGGGTATGTGTGTGTGCTCATTGCTCATGTGTGTATGTATGCATGTGTGTGTTCACTGCTTCAGATGGGTTAAATGCAGAGAGGAATTTCACAAGTGTGTGATGAATAAAGTTGTGCTTTCTTTCTTTCTTAAGAAATTTTCATTTTTAGCTCACCTGGCCCAAAGGTCTGGTGGGGTTATGCCATGGGCTACTGAGGTCAGTGTAAAGAGGTAGGGTTGGTTTCCTGCAGCAGAACTTGAAAAATGTGACAATATCTTGAAATTTGGTATATAGTTGGTATATAGGGCGGGGAATATAGATGACTCTGCCTTCTTGTAATTTCTTCTTGTAGGTATTCAAAGCTGCACAGAAACCTGACACGTACAACAAAAACGCACACAGACACACTATCAGTTTCAACGTGTATTACAAAGAGTATGCTGTGCTACCTGCACAACACAGCGCACATCTGTGATGCACAGTGAATACCCATCAGTCTTTCTGTAGAAAAAAGGAATCAATGTTCTGAAGCAGATCTGTTTCCTAGAGAAAATGAAGTTACTATAGAAGAAAGAAGACGACTAAATAAAGAAACTCTGGGTAAAGGCATGCAAGACTCGCACACCTGAAAGATGTTTGAGAATAGGCTGTTCTCGGAGATTTATGATTATGGAGAAATTCATTATTCAAGTCCTGAGTTCCCATGTTAGAAAAAGTAAGTGGGATGTGGATTGTTGTTGGCAGCTTGCACTTTTTCGTTTCACAGCTTCTTTCCTTCATTATTCTCCATTGTGTTCTGCACAAAGTTTATTTCAGAATTTATACTAAGTTTGATCATTGCTCTTTTGGGGGGCTCAAATAAAATCCTATTATTTGTCCTAAATATTTTCAGTTTGGGTGGCACGATGGTGTCGTGGTTAGCACTGTCACCTCACAGTAAGAAGGGTCTGGGTTTGAGCCCAGTGGCCAATGGGGGCCTTTCTGTGTGGAGTTTGTATGTTCTCCCCATGTCTGCATGGGTTTCCTCTGGATGGTCCGGTTTCCCCCACAGTCCAAAGACATGCAGGTTAGGTTAATTGGTGGCTCTAAATTGCCCATAGGTGTGAATGGTTGTTTCCCAAGCCCAGAAATGGGAGGGTTGCTGCAAGAAGGACATCTGGTGTAAAACTATGCTCCAATCAATAGGGTCCACATGGACTCCGACCTAGCAACAGTGCTGGATGAAGAAGAAGAAAAATATTTTCAGTTTGTGCTTTATTACTCTACCTGCCTGGTTTCTGATCAATAAACCTTAATACTGAATGTCTGCATTGCAAATTACACATGACCAAATCAGATTCATTTGTCTGGGCTGTAGCTGCTTGTCAGTTAGTAAGCTATCAACATGTGCACTTAAATAGATTGAAGCTGCAATTGGATTAGATAGATAGATAGATAGATAGATAGATAGATAGATAGATAGATAGATAGATAGATAGATAGATAGATAGATAGATAGATAGATAGATAGATAGATCCCTTTGGGAGGGCTCCCTCAGGGAAATTGAAATTCCAGTAGCATCATTACAGAATAAACAGAGGATAGAAAATAGAGAAAACTTCTAGATAAATTAAGTATTAACATATACAAATATAAAAAAATAAAATATGAAAAAAAATCTAGCAGTATTGCACATTATATTGCACATTTATATTGCACATTGCCCAGTATTGCTTTTAGTCAGGCTAGGCTACTGCTCCTTCCCGTCCTCTGTCCTCCTGTTACCCCTCCTCCCCCCCAGAGAGGAGTTGTACAGTCTGATGGCATGAGGGACAAAGGAGTTTTTAAACTATTAAACTATTAAAATATTATTCAACTTATAAATTTAGGCAGTACATTATTTTCTACAACCAGAGACGGAACTAACATTAGTAGCACTACACTATATATCACATTAACCATGAATGGCTTGAATGATTCAGGTGGCATGTGTGGTATAATTTATTATTATTATTTTTTTCCCAACAACAGGTTCGTACCTGCTATTAGTTCCTATGTACTTCTTGACTTGAAAATCTTAACTATGGTTTCATATTATCCTTTTCCTGATCCTGCTTGTTAAATGTGTATAGAGTTATTAGAAAGAAAAATAAAGCTTAGAAGGAAGTAGAAAAGATCGCTGGTGTCTCTGGAGAGTGTTTGTCGCAAAGTCCTTACAGACAAGTCTCACCTCTCGGCAGCCATCTTGGTAATGTGCCTAGGTCAGGCATATCAGACACTCGCTGGCCATGCTGTGAAAACTGTGCATGCAGACGCTCATCTAAATTTCCAAATCTATCATTGCTTAACTCTTACATATTTTCTATTGTCAATAATATCATTAAAAAGCTTATAATCTCTACTTTCCAAAGAAATTCATCTCATTAAGATCTGTTCAGTACTTTGGGAGTAACGGCAGGTTGAAGTTGGTACAACAGAGTACACTCTGCTCGCGTGATGTCGGGAAACTGCCGGTGCTTTTTGAGTCACGGGAAAGCGGTCAGGCTCTCTCTCTTCTGATCGGTTTCCGACTGGATTACTCATGAATATTAGTCAGATAACCCCTATACGGATGTTCTCTCACTCTGACTGTTTCTGATGAAGTATTCAGCAAATTTTTCCGTCAGCTAGTTTTGATGTTATGATTCATGGGAGACTTTGAAGTGAGTTTTCATAGCTTTACCTACTTATTTTTTTCAAATCAAACTGATTCATGTAAATAAATAGCTACAACCCCGATTCCCAAAAAGTTGGGACAAAGTACAAATTGTAAATAAAAATGGAATGCAATAATTTACAAATCTCAAAAACTGATATTGTATTCACAATAGAACATAGACAACATATCAAATGTCGAAAGTGAGACATTTTGAAATTTCATGCCAAATATTGGCTCATTTGAAATTTCATGACAGCAACACATCTCAAAAAAGTTGGGACAGGGGCAATAAGAGGCTGGAAAAGTTAAAGGTAAAAAAAAGGAACAGCTGGAGGACCAAATTGCAACTCATTAGGTCAATTGGCAATAGGTCATTAACATGACTGGGTATAAAAAGAGCATCTTGGGCCAAGTTTACATTAGACCGTATCTGTCTCGTTTTCTTCGCGGATGCACTGTCCGTTTACATTAAAACGCCTGGAAACGCCAGGAAACGGGAATCCGCCAGGGTCCACGTATTCAATCCAGATCGTGTCTGGTCTGGTGCTGTGTAAACATTGAGAATACGCGGATACGCTGTGCTGAGCTCTAGCTGGCGTCGTCATTGGACAACGTCAGTGTGACATCCACCTTCCTGATTCGCTGGCGTTGGTCATGTGACGCGACTGCTGAAAAACGGCGCGGACTTCCGCCTTGTATCACCTTTCATTAAAGAGTATAAAAGTATGAAAATACTGCAAATACTGATGCAAATACTGCCCATTGTGTAGTTATGATTGTCTTTAGGCTTGCCATCCTTCCACTTGCAAGTGGTAAGTGACGCGCATGCCCGACATGCACTGAGATCACACACACAGCGGCTCAGTCCCAAATCACTGCTCGTGCGCTCCACTCGCGCTCTCTGTGAGCTGCGCAGGGCCGGAGTGCGCACCCTCCAGAGGGCACTCGCTGTTCAGGGCAGAGTGATTTGGAGCGCAGGATGCCTGTGGAGCGTATCCGTGTATTGGTGTTGCTGTGTGCACGCGAATCGTGTATTGGCGTTGCTGTGTGCACACTAATCGTTTTAAAAACGTTAATCTGATGATCCGCTGATACGGTCTAATGTAAACCCCACCTTGGAGTGGCAGTGGCTCTCAGAAGTAAAGATGGGAAGAGGATCACCAATCCCCCTAATTCTGCGCCGACAAATAGTGGAGCAATATCAGAAAGGAGTTCGACAGTGTAAAATTGCAAAGAGTTTGAACATATCATCATCTACAGTGCATAATATCATCAAAAGATTCAGAGAATCTGGAAGAATCTCTGTGCGTAAGGGTCAAGGCCAGAAAACCATACTGGGTGCCAGTGATCTTTGGGCCCTTAGATGGCACTGCATCACATACAGGCATGCTTCTGTATTGGAAATCACAAAATGGGCTCAGGAATATTTCCAGAGAACATTATCTGTGAACACAATTCACTGCGCCATCCGCCATTGCCAGCTAAAACTCTATAGTTCAAAGAAGAAGCCGTATCTAAACATGATCCAGAAGCGCAGACGTCTTCTCTGGACCAAGGCTCATTTAAAATGGACTGTGGCAAAGTGGAAAACTGTTCTGTGGTCAGATGGATCAAAATTTGAACTTCTTTATGGAAATCAGGGATGCCGTGTCATTCGGACTAAAGAGGAGAAGGACGACCCAAGTTGTTATCGGCGCTCAGTTCAGAAGCCTGCATCTCTGATGGTATGGGGTTGCATTAGTGCGTGTGGCATGGGCAGCTTACACATCTGGAAAGACACCATCAATGCTGAAAGGTATATCCAGGTTCTAGAGCAACATATGCTCCCATCCAGACGACGTCTCTTTCAGGGAAGACCTTATATTTTCCAACATGACAATGCCAAACCACATACTGCATCAATTACAGCATCATGGCTGCGTAGAAGAAGGGTCCGGGTACTGAACTGGCCAGCCTGCAGTCCAGATCTTTCACCCATAGAGAACATTTGGCGCATCATAAAACGGAAGATACAACAAAAAAGACCTAAGACAGTTGAGCAACTAGAATCCTACATTAGACAAGAATGGGTTAACATTCCTATCCCTAAACTTGAGCAACTTGTCTCCTCAGTCCCCAGACATTTACAGACTGTTGTAAAGAGAAAAGGGGATGTCTCACAGTGGTAAACATGGCCTTGTCCCAACTTTTTTGAGATGTGTTGTTGTCATGAAATTTAAAATCACCTAATTTTTCTCTTTAAATGATGAATTTTCTCAGTTTAAACATTTGATATGTCATCTATGTTCTATTCTGAATAAAATATGGAATTTTGAAACTTCCATATCATTGCATTCCGTTTTTATTTACAATTTGTACTTTGTCCCAACTTTTTTGGAATCGGGGTTGTATTTTAGAATATGACTGGAGTTGTTTTGATGAAAAATATTGAGATCTTAGTGGTTGGAATGATATTTTTAAAAACCGGAAGTCAGAAATGCGAGTGTCAATTTCAATTCAATTAATTGGAATTGTTTATTGGATGTGACTCACAGTTTTTTCAAGGTTAGCCTTGAAAGCTGTGAATATTAGTTGAATTAAGAATAATTTATATTCTTTAATATAAACACTAGTAGGCCCTACTTTTGAGAAATACAAAGGCCTACAGAGCACAAAGAGGATATTAGAAATAATATTTTATTACTTTTGTTATTGAGTGTACCAATTTAACGTATTTTACCTAATTAGCATAATGATAATTAAATACTACTTTGCAAAATTGTTTTTTTTTCTTCAAATTATACAACTATCTATAGTATACAACTATCTATGTGCCTGCCAATTTCCATGTAAATATCTTGAAAAATAAAAAAGTTATTAAGAAATAAACATTTGATCTCATTCGTTAATGAGGCCTGTTTTGGACCATGTGATCCAAATACATAATATTATGGCAGTTTTCTAAAAATTAAGCCGTTTCTTCAATCTTTGATCTCAAGAAAGGAGAAATATATTTTAATTCTGTAAAAGTATAGTGTTTAGCATTCAATTCTGAATTCAGTGAGACCAGTTTCAAGCAATTTGGATTTAATTTAAACGTGCACCTGATATGCCTACCTAGGTGGTTATTTCAGGCGAACAAGATCAGGCCCCTATCTAAATGAACGGACTTCTTCCTGCACTTTAAACTGCACTTTCATTGGTCAATGGGATATAAAAACTACATTATAGAATCACCAGCCAAATCTGATTTAAAAAAAAGCTTAAGGTATGCCAAAATAAGGTTTAAAAGGCTTTTCTTTCACAGGTTATACTTCTACACATGAACAAGGTTGTTACCAGGTTGGTGTACTTCAACTACACATGTACAACTGTGTGCTTACATCAGTGCAACAACACATTTGGCTTAATGTGTTTTCTCATTTGGTAGACAATTGGCTTTTTGAAGCCTGACATGTAATCTGTAAATCAAGCAACAAATTTTCACCCTGATTAGTGTGTTATTTAATTAGTGTATAACTTGTAAAAAGAGGTTATATCGATATATAGGCATATGGTGGTGCCTCTGGTGAGTGTATGTAGCGAGTACAATTAGCTTGCACTGCTAGTCTGCGAACAAAGCTAAAAAGAAGCCTGGCACATAATGTACATCAAGTCAAGTCAGTTTATTTGTATAGTGCTTTTAATAACAGATGTTGTCACACAGTAGCTTTACAGAAAAATAAAGAATTTAAACATCTCATCTCATTATCTCTAGCCGCTTTATCCTGTTCTACAGGGTCGCAGGCAAGCTGGAGCCTATCCCAGCTGACTACGGGTGAAAGGCGGGGTACACCCTGGACAAGTTGCCAGGTCATCACAGGGCTGACACATAGGTGGGGTTTACATTAGACCGTATCAGCGGATCATCAGATTAACGTTTTTAAAAATGATTAGCATGCACACAGCAACGCCAATACACGGATACGCTAATCACATGACTAATTCGGCACGTAAGTTGAAATGTGTCAGTGCGGCTCATCGCTTCCTCCTCAGCGGTTGCGCTCCAAATCACTCTGCCCTGAACAGCGAGTGCCCTCTGGAGGGTGCGCACTCCGGCCCTGCGCAGCTCACAGAGCGCACGAGTGAAGCGCACGAGCAGTGATTCGGGACTGAGCCGCTGTGCGCAAGTCACTTACCACTTGCAAGTGGAAGGATGGCAAGCCTAAAGACAATCATAACTACACAATGGGCAGTATTTGCATCAGTATTTGCAGTATTTTCATACTTTTATACTCTTTAATGAAAGGTGATACAAGGCGGAAGTCCGCGCCGTTTTTCAGCAGTCACGTCACATGACCAACGCCAGCGAATCAGGAAGGTGGATGTCACAGTGACGTTGTCCAATGACGACGCCAACTAGAGCTCAGCACAGCGTATCCGCGTATTCTCAATGTTTACACAGCACCGGACCAGACACGATCTGGATTGAATACGTGGACCCTAGCGGATTCCCGTTTCCCGGCGTTTCCAGGCGTTTTAATGTAAACGGACAGTTCATCCGCGAAGAAAACGAGACAGACACGGTCTAATGTAAACTTGGCCATAGACACAGACAACCATTCACACTCACACCTACGGTCAATTTAGAGTCTCCATTTAACCTAACCTGCATGTCTTTGGACTGTGGGGGAAACCGGAGCACCCGGAGGAAATCCACGCGGACACGGGGAGAACATGCAAACTCCACACAGAAAGGCCCTCATCGGCCACGGGGCTCGAACCCGGACCTTCTTGCTGTGAGGCGACAGCGCTAACCACTACACCACCATGCCGCCTATGAGCTGATTTTATCCCTAATAAATGTATTTATCCTTGATGAGTAAGCCTGTGGTGATGGTAGTAAGGAAAAACTCCCTGAAACGACATGAGGAAGAAACCTTGAGAGGAACCAGACTCAAAAGGGAACCCATCCTCATCTGGATGATAACAGATAGTGTGATTATAAATAGCTTGCTGCTATAACTGCGTCCTATATAGTCACAAAGTACAACCGTGTAACCAGGAAATTCATTATAGTTTTTGCATAAAGTCTGTTTTATTGAAGCTATCATTGATGGAGTTCATTGGATCAGTTCATTGATGGAGACTTGAGTGCAAAACTGTTCATGACAACTGCATTCCTAAAGTTATTATGGCAATTGTAGTCCTCATCCATCATAGCAAAACTGTAAGTGTCCAGAGCCGTCTTCCAAGTGCATCTTTCGACTGTCCATATGGGGCCGTCCTCAACAGGAGTAATGTGATGAGACTCCAGCCAGATGTAGGGCATCAGGATGGATCAGGCGGGTCCAAAGAGCAGAAAAGGTCAGCATCACTGGTGTCTGAGGAACAACATGTAACTCAACAGAGAGAAACAGACAGAGGAAAAGACAGAGAGAGGGAGAGAGAGGAGGAAGAGGGAGAGAAAGAGAAAACACAGGCTGTGTCACTTAATGACACAGCACAGAGACACTAACACATGCAGGAAAAGCACAGGTGGGGGACTCATCATTTATGTGAACAACCGCTGGTGTAACCCGGGACATATCTCTGTAAAGACAGTTTTATGTTGCCCGGACTTGGAGCTGCTAGCTGTTAGCCTGCGGCCATATTATCTGCCGAGGGAGTTCAGTCACGTGATCACCATCTGTGTTTACATCCCTCCGAGGGCAGACGCAACCGCTGCATGTGAGAGGATTCACTTCGTCACAGCAAGGCTGCAGACACAGCACCCTGAGGCATTTATCATCATTTCTGGGGACTTTAATCATGCTACTTTGGACTCTACTTTGGCTACTTTTTACCAGGCTGTGGATTGTCCAACAAGGAACAACAGGACAATTGACTTGCTGTATGCTAATGTGAGGGATGCATACAGAGTCACACCCCTCCCCCCACTAGGGAAGTCTGACCACAACGTGGTTCTTTTACAGGCAAAGTACACCCCCCTGGTTCAAAGGCAGCCTGCAACAACTAGCTCCATCAGGAGGTGGTCCCCTGAAATGGAAGATGCCCTCAGGGACTGTTATGACATTACGGACTGGGATGTGCTGCTTAGCCCACACTGTGAGGACATAGAGAGGCTGACACACTGTCTGACGGATTACCTCAACTTCTGTGCAGATGTGGTCTCCCCCGCTAAGACTGTACAGTGTTACCCTAATAAAAAGCCATGGGTAACACAAGAAGTCAAAGCTGTCCTCAACAGGAAGAAGGCTGCCTTCAGGAGCAGGGATAGGGAGGCAATGAAAGCAGCACAGCAGGAGGTAAAACGCTGCATGAGGGAAGCTAAGGACAGCTACAGGAGAAAGGTGGAGCAGAAGCTGAAGGAGAACAGCATGAGGGAGGTCTGGGAAGGTGTGAAAACCATCACAGGCCACAATACAAAGACCAGCGTCGTTGAGGGGACAGTGGAGAGGGCGAATGAGTTGAATGACTTTTTCAATCGGTTCAACCAGCCCACGTCCCCCCCCTCACTGCAGCCATCTCTCCTTCTTCCCTCAACACACCTCCCCCCAGTCATCACAGCAGCCCCCTCCTCCCCCTCCTCAACACAGACTCCTCCATGCATTACTGCAGACCAGGTCAGAGGTCAACTGAGAAAGCTTCACCCCAGGAAAGCAGCAGGCCCAAACAAGGTGTGTCCCCGACTACTGAAGACCTGTGCTGCTGAACTGGGTGAACCACTCCAACGCATCTTCAACCTCAGCCTGCAGCTGGGGAGAGTGCCAACCCTCTGGAAGACATCATGTATCATTCCAGTTCCCAAAAAGAATCGGCCCAGCGAGCTGAACAACTTCCGACCGGTGGCACTCACTTCACATCTGATGAAGACATTGGAGCGGCTCTTCCTCAGCCTCTTCAGACCCCAGGCACAACATGCCCAGGACTGTCTGCAGTTTGCGTACCGGGCAGGTGTCGGTGTGGAAGACGCCGTCCTCTACCTGCTACACCGAGCCCACTCGCATCTGGATAAGGGAAATGGCACAGTGAGGATCCTCTTCTTGGACTTCTCAAGTGCCTTCAACACCATCCAACCCCTATTACTTCAGGACAACCTGAACAGGATGCGAGTGGACCCCTGCCTGGTCACCTGGATCTCCAGCTACCTCACTGACAGGCCGCAGTACGTCAGGCTGAAGGACATCACGTCTGACACTGTAATTAGCAGCACTGGAGCACCCCAGGGCACGGTGCTGGCCCCTCTTCTCTTCACCCTGTACACCACGGACTTCTGCTACAACTCGGAGCTGTGTCACATTCAGAAGTTTGCTGATGACACAGCCATTGTTGGGTGTATCAGTGATGACAGAGAGGAGGAGTATAGGAGCCTGGTGAGGGACTTTGCTGTGTGGTGCAACAGGAACCATCTGCAGCTCAACACCTTGAAGATCAAGGAGCTGGTCATTGACTTTGGGAGGTCCAGACCAAGGTCACGACCAGTTCTGATCGAGGGAGTCGAGGTGGAGGCTGTGGATTCCTACAAGTACCTCGGGCTGTGGCTGGACAGCAAGCTGGACTGGACTTGCAACACCAAACACTTATACAGGAAGGGACAAGCAGGCTATACTTCCTTAGGAGGCTGCGGTCCTTTAACATCTGCAGGAAACTCCTGTGGATGTTCTATCAGTCTGTGGTCGCCAGTGTCCTGTTTTACACCGTGGTGTGCTGGGGGGGCAGCACATCCAAGAAGGACACATCCAGGCTGGACAAACTGATCAGGCAGGCCGGCTCTGTGGTCGGCATGAAGCTGGACTCTCTGGTGACGGTGGCAGAGAAGAGGTCTATGAACAAACTATTGAACATCATGGATGATGCCAGTCACCCTCTGCACACCGTCATCAGCAACCAGAGGAGCCTGTTCAGTGACAGAATGCTCCTTCCCAAGTGCAGGATGAACAGACTCAAAAACTCCTTTGTCCCTCATGCCATCAGACTGTACAACTCCTCTCTGGGAGGGAGGAGGGGTAACAGGAGGACAGAGGATGGGAAGGAGCAGTAGCCTAGCCTAACAATAAGCAATACCGGACAATGTGCAATATAATGAGCAATATAAAGTGCAATATCTCTCCTGCCGCCGCCCCCCCCTTTTCTCCTTTTTTTCCCCCTCCTTCCCCCTTCCCCATATCTTATTCTTTTTATATTTGTATATGTAAATAATTTATTTTAATTTATCTAGAAGTTTTCTCTATTTATTTTCTCTGTTTATCTGTAATGACGCTGCTGGAATCTTAATTTCCCTGAGGGAACCTGCCCAAAGGGATCAATAAAGTTTTATCTAATCTAATCTAATCTAATCTAATCTAATCTAATGAAGTACCAACAGATAGCCTGCACCTTTTGACATAAATAGGCGTGGCAGGTCATAAAGGACCAGAAGTTTACTTCGTTACTGTGGCGTGAGACCATTCAGTGCTTTCAAGGTTGACAGTAGTATTTTATAATCAATGCAAAATTTGATTGGAAAAGAAATCAAAAACAACCAATTTTCATACTTCTTCACTTTATTAAAATATTAGAATCCATTTTAAATGTATTTTTAAGACAAATAAATTATATACTATAGTAAATGATGTGCTGTACACTATACATTTTGTCTCCTATCCTTTCTCATGTGATCTAAAGTTACTGGATGGTGGTACACGCACAGAGGAGTAGTGCTTCCTTCACACCCGCAAAAGACAAAAGCGACTTGTAGCTCACAGGGTAACTGTTTGCTACAAATAACGCCTTTGCAGACCCAATTTGCCCATCCATCCATCCATCCATCCATCCATCCATCCATCCATCCATCATCTGTAGCCGCTTATCACTTAAGCTGGAGCCTATCCCAGCTGACTATGGGCGAGAGGTGGGGTACACCCTGGACAAGTCGCCAGGTCATCTCAGGGCTTACACAGAGACAAACGACCATTCACACTCACACCTACGGTCAATTTAGAGCCACCAGTTAACCTAACCTGCATGTCTTTGGACTGTGGGGGAAACCAGAGCACCCGGAGGAAACCCATGCAGATGTGGGGAGAACATGCAAACTCCGCACAGAAAGGCCTTTGTCAGCTGCTGGGCTCGAATCCGGACCTTCTTGCTGTGAGGCGACAGTGCTAACCACTACACCACCGTGCCGCCCCCAATTACACGATATTCAGTAACAGTAAAAGGCAGCAAGTTGAGGAAATGTGTAATGTGATAGACCTTATAAGTAAAACATGAGCATTCTGATGTGAGGGTTTTTTTTTAATACTAAGAAAATTTGAATGATCTTAGAGAAGTGAAATGAATGTGAAAGTGAAAGCCCAATAATGCCAACTTTTGTGAAACTTACCCAAAGTTTAAATCATCCTTATGGACCCACCTACATTCAGGATAAGTATGCAGGACTATTCAGAGGCATTTATGCCCCTGGAGATAAGCTTAATAAATCTGAGTTTCGAAGTGTCCTCAGGGTCACATTTAAACAGCCTATACTCCAAACTTATTTATTTATTTACTGGTCATAAAAACCATTGAAGTCACGGACCTTACAAATTACTTTTCAAAACTGACACGCCAGGTACTCATGCAATTAGCATCACAGTGCGAGAAAATGACTCCCTAAACATAATTTGCTAGGTTTGTTTTGTTAATTCTTCTTTTTATGCCTCAAAAATTCCTCTAGGCCTGGGGGTGAAGTTGTGGCTCAGATGATTTTCTTTGAATAAATAACTGCCATGCTCAGGTTGATTTGCATAAGCCATCAGCTTGTTCTTTGAGCCTGACTGTTTTGTAAGGCCCTCGTCCCCCATCAGAAACCCGCCGGCATCACCTGTTAAAGCTAATCCCCTCCTAAGTGGTTTAAATGGGTGGAATTAAGCAAACAAGGGCAGCATAAGGCAGATGCTTTCATGTTTCTCTGGGAGGACATCTTTTTTATGGTGAAGCTAGTTCAAAGCCTAGTCAGGGGAATTCTGGAGCTCAGACAATAAGTGAAATATGGACTCAGTGAACCTCAATAAATTCACCTCCTTCATATATACAGGGGGCTGCAAAAGTAGGTATACAGTAAGGATTATTCCAGTATTACCAGTATTATAATAGTGGTGCTAGGTTTCATTTTTCACCGTTAAATTTCGTTCTGTGCGAACATTTTGTTTTTCATTACTGTATACCTACTTTTGCAGCCCCCTGTATGTATACAGTACCAGTCAGAAGTTTGGACACACCTACTCATTCATAGGTTTTTCTGTATTTTGACTATTTTCTACATTGTCGAACAATACTGAAGACATCAAAACTATTGAATAATATATGGAACATATATGGAATTATGTGGTAAACAAAAAAAAAAATTTAAAAAACAATATGTTTCAATAACGGGGCGGCACGGTGGTGTAGTGGTTAGCGCTGTCGCCTCACAGCAAGAAGGTCCGGGTTCGAGCCCCGTGGCCGGCGAGGGCCTTTCTGTGTGGAGTTTGCATGTTCTCCCCGTGTCCGTGTGGGTTTTCTCCGGGTGCTCCGGTTTCCCCCACAGTCCAAAGACATGCAGGTTAAGTTAACTGGTGACTCTAAATTGACCATAGGTGTGAATGCGAGTGTGAATGGTTGTCTGTGTCTATTGCCACTTTTCCACTACCAACGCGGCTGAGTTGGGCTGAGCCGTGCCGTGCTGAGTCGGGCTGAGTGGGGCTGTTGGAGTTGCATTTCGACTACAACCGCGCTGAACCGTGCTGGCTGGAAGTGGGTGGACACATTGGGTGGAGTTAGCGAAAGTGGGTGGACGTCACGTGATGTCGTTAGGCGGCGCAAACAGTGACATCAGTGACCTTTTAAGCGGTCGTCTCACGACCCGGATAGTAAACAATAAACATGGAGTCGTTAGTGTTGCTGGTCTTGGTGCTGTGGCTTGTTGTCACCGACAACGCCAACAGATAATGGCAAGAGCGTATAGATGAGGCGAGGCGCATAAGGCTTCAGAAATTCTCGTAATTTGTAATTCTTCTTCTTCCGGGTTTACGGTGTTTACAAATCCCAGCGTGCTCGCGGGGCGTGTGTGGGCATGTGAGGACACTCCTCCTCACCAATCAGTGCACAGGGGAGTGTCTCCTCACGCCCCTAGCCCCACTCGGCTCGGTTTGGCTTGCTTCAGCCCTACTCCAAAACCGTGCGAGTTTTGGGTGCCAAGCAGGGCTGAAGCGAGCTGAGTCGTGCTGCTCTAAGGTAGTCGAAACGCGAGCCGTGTCAGGCTGAAGTGAGCTGAAGCGAGCTGAAGTGAGCTGAAAAAGGGTAGTGGAAAAGGGCCATAAGTGTCAGCCCTGTGATGACCTGGCGACTTGTCCAGGGTGTACCCCGCCTTTCGCCCGTAGTCAGCTGGGATAGGCTCCAGCTTGCCTGCGACCCTGTAGAACAGGATAAAGCGGCTAGAGATGATGATGATGAGATGATGTTTCAATAACAATATGTTAGAAGTCTCTTCTCTCGTCTACTACCTGGGGAGAGTGAAGGCTAACCTTCACTGTGAAGGCTTCCTCCATGACATGCCAAGCCAGAAAATTGCTGCTTTTCCTGCATCACAGGGCAGCATAACACACTTGGAGGAAAGCACTATCTGCCCGCATCTGCATGCATGAGCTCACAGACACAATTGGTTCGTGTCACTGTGACTGACAGGGGAGAGAAAGAATAGTATTCCTCCCACACAGACAGCATGGCCAGTTGTGCTCGCTTGGCTCTCAGCTACAGATGGCTGAGGCATCATTGAACTCCTGACCTCTTCCCCAACGGGTTGATTCTTTTCAAGAATTTTATATCATGAGTGAATATAAAACAAATGTCAAGTGACTTGTATAGGAAAAAGAAAATGGGAAAATCATGCCTCCATTTTTGTAATAAATTAATGCAGTGCCTTTTTTCTACTTCTCTTCAACTCACGGCCCATTTTCCCAGACATGCCCAATAGTCAGTACTATCAATAAGGCAGTAGGAGAAATATTTGACAAGTCTTCTGTCAAATCAGCCATTTGCAACCTGTTGCTGTTTCAAACCTTAGCCTAACACCAGACAAGCCAAATGCTTGCAGTAATTACCTCGCCCGGGACGGAGTCCACCAGGGGCTGAGGTATTGTTTTCGGTCGGGTTTCTTTGTTTTTTTTTTGTTAACAATATTATGGGAAAACGGTTGGACCAATCTTCATGAAACTTTCAGGACAGATGGGCATTGGTCTCAAATAGAACCTCCAACATTTTGAAGGTCATCCAGTCAAGGTCACCAAAAGGGTCAAAATCGTTTTTGTTGTGGCTACTGCTTCATATAGAGGCGCTAGCCATACGTCATCGTGCCGTAAGAATGTAAGAGTGTCTGCAGAATGGTACAAAGAATTTAGAAAGGAACTAGTCCCTGTCTTACTCCCCACATTAAATTGGACCCTTGAAAAATCACAAATACCTCCTAGCTGGAATGAGGCAATCATATCAGCTATTCCAAAAGAAGGCAAAGATAAAACCGAATGTGCAAATTTTAGACCAATATCTGTCTTGAACATAGACTATAAGTTATTCACTTCCATAATGGCCAGACGGTTTGAGAAACTCATGACTAATCTCATTCATAATGATCAGACAGGCTTTATACACCAACGTCAAACCCAAGATAATATAAGACGGACACTTCATATTGCTAGCCACATAATGAAAACCAAGATGGAAGCCTTAGTGGTTAGTATTGATGCCGAGAAAGCATTTGATTCGGTCAACTTTATCTTCCTTTATAGAGTTTTACACAGATTCGGTTTCCATGACAAGATTATTAGAACTATACAAACAATATATCACAGTCCTACTGCAAGGGTCAAAGTTAATGGCCACCTCTCAAATAGGTTTACCCTGGAAAGGGGGACAAGACAGGGATGTGCTTGGTCACCCCTATTATTTGCTCTCTTCCTTGAACCGCTTGCCCAATATATAAGACAAAACACAGAAATCAAAGGGATACATTTAGCAGAAAGAGAACATAAGCTAGCATGCTACGCAGATGATGTGATTACATATCTCAGCCACCCAACACACTCTTTGCCCCAACTGATGTTGGCTCTTGGAAAGTATGGGGAACTGTCAGGATATAAGGTCAGTGTGAACAAAACCCAAGTGTTAGCTTACAACTATGACCCACCAGAGGAAATAAAATCTCAATATCCATGGGCATGGCAAACAAAATCCTTCAAATATTTAGGAATCACTATCCCAAAGGATCTCTCAAAATTATCAGAACATAACTATCCACCTCTAGATAAAAAGATTAAGGATGACATATCAAGGTGGAATCTTGTTCCTTTCTTTAGTTTCAGCTCAAGGATACTTTCCATTAAAATGAACATATTACCAAGGTTGCTATATTTATTCCAAACCCTACCAGTAGAAATACCTCAAAGTCAATTCAATGAATGGGATAAAATGTTGTCTAGATACCTATGGCAGGGGAAGAGACCAAGGGTCCGTCTCAAAACCTTACAGTTAACGAAAGAAAAAGGAGGTTGGGGCTTGCCTTCCCTGAAGGAATATTACTTTGCTGCCCAGATGAGGACTATACTATACTGGTGCAATCCATCATATTTAGCACAGTGGAAAGATATTGAAGAAAAACTGTTCCCCATCCCCATACAGGCAGTTATAGCAGATTCTAAAATACAACACTACATAAACGAAACGGATAATCCATGGTTGAAATTTACCTTGAAAATGTGGAAAAATATTATAAAAATATACAAATTAGAGGGAGATCTTCTTCCCCTAAAATGGTGTTCTGATTTCAAACCAAACACAATGGATACCCGATTCAAAACATGGCCAGTTAAAGGAATAACAGCTCTAAGCACCATTATGAAGAATAATGTATTATTAAGTTTTGAAACGCTACAGGAAAAGCACCTACTGGATAAACAAGATTTTTTCAGATATTTACAATTGCGACACTATGTCGACACAAAGGCTAAAAATATATCAGAAGAAAAACACAACCTGCTAGAATTGTTCAGAGGAACATACAAGGCAACTCTTAATAAAGGTATTATATCAGCTACATATAACTGCTTGTTAGGACTCAATACACACTCCACATCATATATCAAAGCAAAATGGGAAACCGAATCAGGGACTGAAATAACAGATGAAGAATGGGAAAAAATATGGAAATTTCAATGGAAATGCACCAGTTCAATGAACTGGAGGGAATTTAACTGGAAAAACTTAATCAGGTATTTTATAACACCACATCAGAAATGCAAATTCAGTGACATTATCCCTGTTTGTTGGAGACAATGTGGCCATCAATGTGCAAACCACCACCATGTTTTCTGGGATTGCCCCAACATAAAAGCTTTTTGGTCTGAGGCCCTGTCCACACGGCAACAGATTCAGGTGACTCCGATACAATTGCTTATCGTTTAGGCCTGGCGTCCACACGGCACCGGCGTTTTGGGTGCCCAAAACGCAATCTTTTTGAGAACGGGTTCCAGAGTGGAAAGATCTGGCAACGTTGCCGTTGTGAAGTCGTCTGGATGAGTAAAACGGATTTGTTTACGATGACGTCACAACCACATGACTGTGAGTGCTTCACGCCGGGTAGAAGTGTAATGAATATCACCAGGAAAAAGCCTTACAGAGCACTAGTGAGAGTGAAACACGAGCTTGGATATTATTATTATTATTATTATTATTATTATTATTATTATTATTATGTTCAGTGTTAGTTCACAGTAGTAATGCAAGAAGCAGAATAGTGACAGTAATAGTGAAGCAAAAACATGCAATTGTACAAACACTGCAGCTCTACAGCAAAATATTCATTTATGAAATGGTCTGATTCTTAACACCAGTAGTGCCAATGATCTCATTGCGATGCGATGCGAGTTGTCAACAAATCCTATAACTTGGTTCATGAAACGCGCTTACAAAATATTTTCACTGTGAATATTTATTGTGTAATGGTGCAAAGTGAGAGAGAGAGAGAGAGAGAGAGAGAGAGAGAGAGAGAATAGCCCTTAGGGCAGAGTCAATCCCACCAGCAAAACTAGGGGGAAAAAAGAGCGATCTCACCTCTTCAGATGATGGTTTAAGTCCTAGAATACATTCCTCAAAAAAGCAAATTAATCCATCAACGTGTATATCATTCAATTTTTTCCGGACCATTAAAGACGCCGCCTTCCGCGTACGTCATCCTCGCCGCCATATTGGAAAGGTCAAAGTGGAGAATAAAGATTAGCTGCGTTTAACTATACCAACAGGTTTACCGTCCAAACGAGATCACATGGGATTACCTTTCACAGGTGAGAAACAACAAATTAATCCATCAACGTGTAGTATTCAATTTATTCCGGACCATTAAAGACGCCGGCTTCCGCGTACGTCATCCTCGCCGCCATATTGGAAAGGTCAAAGCGGAGAATAAAGATTAGCTGCGTTTAACTGTACCAACAGGTTTACAGGTTGGCCTCAGGCTACATCCACACGACAACGGCAACGAGATGTTATTTAAAAATATATCGCGTCCAAATGGGCAACAATCAGTAAAATATCGGGTCCATATGGCAACGCAACGCTTGCTGAAAACGATGCAATACACATGCCACACCTCTAGGGGCGCTGTAAGACGGTCCCTTCGGAGACACCAGAACAACCCATACGAAAAATAACAGTAAAGAACTTATAAGAGTTTACCACTGTCTTAGTAGTAAATCCTTATAAGGATTTATAAATATATATGCCATGTATGATTTACTCCTGAAAGTGGCCCATTTTGCATTTTCCTCATACAAATTTTTTTATGAAAATCTAGTATGTATGAAGTGAACATTGTGCATGGTTTTTACAGATAATGTGTATGATGAATTACACCGTCTTTGTATGCTTCACGTAATGTTTGTAGTTTTAAATTATATTTTACAGTTTAAAATGTATATGCCTTTTATATGTAAATCCAACACAAACATATGTGGATTTACATATAAAAGGCATATACATTTTAAACTGTAAAATATAATTTAAAACTACAAACATTACGTGAAGCATACAAAGACGGTGTAATTCATCATACACATTATCTGTAAAAACCATGCACAATGTTCACTTCATACATACTAGATTTTCATAAAAAATTTGTATGAGGAAAATGCAAAATGGGCCACTTTCAGGAGTAAATCATACATGGCATATATATTTATTTATAAATCCTTATAAGGATTTATCCTTATATTTATAAGGATTTACTACTAAGACAGTGGTAAACTCTTATAAGTTCTTTACTGTTCTTTTTCGTATGGGAATAGAAGAAGTAAGGATGCATGCGCATAAACTATTATGCGCGAGACTTCATATTAGCCACAAAGTCAGGAAAATCTGTTCGGAAAATTACATTATAATGACCAAATACAATGAAAAGTATTTTTCCAGTCTCACCTGTAAGGTAATCCCATGTGATCTCGTTTGGACGGTAAACCTGTTGGTACAGTTAAACGCAGCTAATCTTTATTCTCCGCTTTGACCTTTCCAATATGGCGGCGAGGATGACGTACGCGGAAGCCGGCGTCTTTAATGGTCCGGAATAAATTGAATACTACACGTTGATGGATTAATTTGTTGTTTCTCACCTGTGAAAGGTAATCCCATGTGATCTCGTTTGGACGGTAAACCTGTTGGTATAGTTAAACGCAGCTAATCTTTATTCTCCACTTTGACCTTTCCAATATGGCGGCGAGGATGACGTACGCGGAAGGCGGCGTCTTTAATGGTCCGGAAAAAATTGAATGATATACACGTTGATGGATTAATTTGCTTTTTTGAGGAATGTATTCTAGGACTTAAACCATCATCTGAAGAGGTGAGATCGCTCTTTTTTCCCCCTAGTTTTGCTGGTGGGATTGACTCTGCCCTAAGGGCTATTCTCTCTCTCTCTCTCTCTCTCTCTCTCTCTCTCTCTCTCTCACTTTGCACCATTACACAATAAATATTCACAGTGAAAATATTTTGTAAGCGCGTTTCATGAACCAAGTTATAGGATTTGTTGACAACTCGCATCGCATCGCAATGAGATCATTGGCACTACTGGTGTTAAGAATCAGACCATTTCATAAATGAATATTTTGCTGTAGAGCTGCAGTGTTTGTACAATTGCATGTTTTTGCTTCACTATTACTGTCACTATTCTGCTTCTTGCATTACTACTGTGAACTAACACTGAACATAATAATAATAATAATAATAATAATAATAATAATATCCAAGCTCGTGTTTCACTCTCACTAGTGCTCTGTAAGGCTTTTTCCTGGTGATATTCATTACACTTCTACCCGGCGTGAAGCACTCACAGTCATGTGGTTGTGACGTCATCGTAAACAAATCCGTTTTACTCATCCAGACGACTTCACAACGGCAACGTTGCCAGATCTTTCCACTCTGGAACCCGTTCTCAAAAAGATTGCGTTTTGGGCACCCAAAACGCCGGTGCCGTGTGGACGCCAGGCCTAAACGATAAGCAATTGTATCGGAGTCACCTGAATCTGTTGCCGTGTGGACAGGGCCTGAGATACATAAGGCCCTACAGGACATCTTTGAAGAAGATATTGCACTGGACTTTAAGACTTTGTACCTTGGATACGTTCCCGAAAACTGGCTGAAAGTGGACAAATATCTTATTAACATTCTACTGGTGGCCAGTAAAAAAGCCATCACCAGGAACTGGCTACAACCACACAGCCCAACAATTATTACGTGGAGAGATATTGTGGTGGAAATTTAAAAGATGGAAGGAATAACAGCACATGTTAACCAAAAAACTGAGGTTTTTTTGGACAGATGGTTGAAATGGTTTTATTTTGTCCCTGCCAAATGGCCAAATGAATCCTTACTATAAGTGTATATATTACGTATCCTTTTGTAAGTACATGTACGTGAAAGACTACTCCCTGTTTGTAAATAGTTGTTGTTACTGTTGTTGTCGTTTTTTTGTCCCCCCCATTTCCTGTCTCTCTTTTTTTTTCTTTCTTGTTTTCATGTACCCACCACCCTTTACCTTGAAAAATAATAAAATATAAATTTAAAAAAAAAAGAATGTAAGAGTGTAACAGTGTAGCACTGTGCATGCGCATACACGTTTTCCGATTAAAATGGCCGGCGAGTGTATACAATTCAGTTCACCATTTGAAATAAATGGACTAGACTAAAGAAATCGCTTTCAGACATGTTTATGCTTATTACAGAGGGAAAGTGCGTTCCACTGAGCTCTAGCATCGGGCCATTTCCGGGAAATAAGAGTTTTGGTCATGGCGACAGCGTGCGTATGTCAGCCTCGGTTCGGAGGTTTCAGTTTCAAAAACTGTAAGAGGTAAGAGTAGAATAATATAAAGTACAGACACTTGGTATATTTTACTTCTGTGATTTTTAAATTTTTCATTTTTGGATTACGCTTCATTTTTGTGGCTACTGCCTCATAGAGTAAATATATATGCTATATTTACTGTACGGACATGGTATCAGAAAACTATTTTATTTATAAGCAGTAGCCACATGGACCCATAGGGTACCTATTTTTCACGATATCTTCCTTCATATTCATCATAAGTGCTACCAGGCGAGGTTTGTTTTGCCTGACAACACTTGTTCTTACTGTTTTATTTTTTCCAACACTGACTTCAAAGAAATGAACTGGAAGAAAAGTTGTACTTTTGCAGTGATCCAAAAGCATACAACGCTACACTACACAGCAAAACCACACAGCACAAAGCTTAGCAAATAAGTAATGGACCATTTAATACTTAATCTGGCCCCCACACACTATATAGGCAAAAGTATGTGGACACCTGACCATCACACCCATATATGGATCTTCCCCAAACAAAGTTGGAAGCGCGCATTTATATAGGATGTTTTTGTATGCTCTAGAATTACAGTTTCCCTTCACTGGAGCTAAAAAGCCCAAACCAGTTTTATCATGACAGTGTCCCTGTGCACAAAGCAAGGTCTATGAAGACATGGTTTGCCAAGGTTTGAGTGGAAGAACTTGGATGGCCTGAACCAACCCGGAAGTCAAGATGGCAGCACGCAATGCTCTCGTGTCTCTGTCTTTTCGTGTTCTGTTTTAATCATGTTTCGCTAAGTTGTTTTTAAATTGCGTATATACCAATTCTCTGGCGCTTATTTTCATGAATTCTGAAAACGCAGATTCAAACTGCTCCTTTGTCACCCTCTGGCTCGCGCACTTGTTTACCTGCCTGCTCCTGCTACTCCATTTCTGAATGCCCACCTGATGCACCTTCTCAGGCCTGCACCGACAGCGATTTCTTTCCCTTCCCCTTTCCTTTCCCCGTTTTCCAATAGAGTGCTTCGAGATCAGCGCGAACCCGGCGGCGGCCATATTGGAAGTCAAACGTCGCTGTGTCAGTGCATTGTTGTTGCTCAGCGAAACAAAATGCCGAATACATGTGTCATTGTTGGCTGTAGTAGCCGGGGGGAAAAGGGTGGCAAAAGCTTCCACAGACTCCCTAAAGTCGTGACTAACCAGGGAATTGCAGCACAGGAGAAAAGCGAGCAGAGGAGACGACAGTGGCTGGCTGCCATCAACCGATCAAATTTAGGACAACTTGACTGTATCCGGATTTGTTCTGATCACTTTGTGACAGGTAGGTTAATATTGTCTTGAATTTCATAGTTACTAAAATAAATGTGATACAAACTATTATCTTTTCTATGTACTTTCAGCAATGATTAATGGATATATTTGTCACATTAGGTAGCTTATGTCTACTGCAGTGTATTGTTGCATCAAATGGCATTTAAGATCTAGGCCTAGTAATGTTTATGTACACATGCTGTTAGTACAAGTTACATACTAGGCCTGCATTTTATTCACTGACTAAAATAATTGATAATTATGCGGCAACAAGCTGGGGTCAGCTTTCCACTCCTTCTCACTAACAGTGTATGGATCTACATTCCCAATGAAACGTACCTTCTCAGCATAACGCTCCCGTGCCTGCTTATCCAAACTTTCACAGTAGTGCTCCATCACTTCAGATGTCTAAATTCTTAAAAAATCAAAGCTTCTAAGCCCTCTAACGCGGAAACGAATCGGTGAATGTTTACTCTATGATGTGTACTCTATGCGCGCTCTGGAGTGAGTGACTTCCAAGATGGCCGTGCCGACCGCATGGTTACTATTTTTAGCATCATCTCGGAGCACTCTATACAAATTCCCATATTTCATCTTAGGCTTATGGACATATGCATCCAACATCAAAGTTAACACTCGTCATTTACAAGCGTTTTAGTGGACTAAACTGAGGAGGTAAACAGTGGACTTAAGCGGTTTGTCTGTCTGCTTCCTGTTCTCTTTATTCCGGTAGGGTACTGTTTTCTATTCATTATGCGTGTTTTATACATTGCCTGGACTTTATGGCTATTTTGGATGTTAAATATGGACTGGTTGTCATCAACCCGGGAAAGAGTTTCCCGCAGGACTTTGGATTTCGTTTTATACACTGCGTCAAAAAGTACACATATACACACATTTGTCTCCCAAAAGGAGTACACTGACCTTTCCACACATGGACTTGATTTAAAGCTCTCTTTCATTTACTTGCTAACGATCAGAGACTATTTCACTGTATCAAGCACAAGGCATGGTTTGTTGTACAGTGTATCTTCCCGAGATGTCATATTAAAACATGTTTGGCAACGTCGTTTTATTATATTGTTGTTGCTTTTGGCCGGCAATGTTAAACCAAACCCCGGACCCGAATGTCTCGATATACCATCGTATTTTGCCAGGAAACCTGGCCTGAAAGTTATGCATTTAAATGTCCATAGTTTAGTGCCTAAAATGGACTTCATTAGGTTATGGGCAGTGTCTGCAAATGTTGATGTT